>NW_024395325.1:0-9208 GCF_016617805.1 Bactrocera tryoni | reverse complement strand
CATGAATTTTACATATTTATGCTAATTAGCCTTATTGAAGTTATGGGAGTTGTCATAGAGTTGTCGTATAGCCATAACGACAGTGCCTTTATGGCAATTTCACAATCATAAGATACGGTGTTGAATCGATTTTTTGATACATACACATTAAGCAATCGTTATCAAGTTGCCTAAAAATATGAACTTTACATATTTATGCTAACTAGCCGTTTTGATGTTATTGGAGTTGTCATAGAGTTGTCCTATGGCAATAGCGACAGTGTATTTGGGACAATTTAACAATCCTTAATTATGGTGTAGAATTGATTTTTTGGTACATATGCAATCGATATCAGGTTGCGTAAAAATATGAACTTTACATATTTTTGCTAATTAGCCTTTTTGAAGTTATGGGAGTTGTCATAGAGTTGTCGTATAGCCATTACGACAGTGCCTTTGGAGCATTTTCACAATCTTAAGATACGGTGTAGAATCGATTTTTTGATACATACACATTAAGCAATCGATATCAAGTTGCGTAAAAATATGAACTTTACATATTTATGCTAATAGCCGTTTTGATGTTATTGGAGTTGTCATAGAGTTGTCCTAAAGCAATAGCGACAGTGTATTTGGAACAATTTAACAATCCGAAATTAAGGTGTAGAATTGATTTTCTGGTACATACACATTATGCAATCGATATCAGGTTGCGTAAAAATATGAACTTTACATATTTATGCTATTTAGCCGTTTTGATGTTATTGGAGCTTTCATAGGGTTGTTGTATAGCCATAACGACAGTGTCTTTGGAGCAATTTCACAATCCTAAGTTAAGGTGTAGAATCGATTTTTTAATACATACACACTAAGCTATCGATATCAAATTGCGTAAGAATATGAACTTTACATGTTTATGCTAACTAGCCGTTTTGATGTTATTGGAGTTGTCATAGAGTTGTCCTATTGCAATAGCGACAATGTACTTGGAACAATTTAACAATCCTAAATTAAGGTGTAGAATTGATTTTTGGTACATACATATTATGCAATCGATATCAAGATGCGTAAAAATATGAACTTTACATATTTATGCAAATTAGCCGTTTTGATGTTATTGGAGCTTTCATAAAGTTGTCGTATAGCCATAACGACAGTGTATTTGGAGCAATTTCACAATCTTATATTAGGTGTAGAATCGATTTTTTGATACATACACATTAAGCAATCGATATCAAGTTGCGTAAAATATGAACTTTACATATATATGCTATTTAGCCGTTTTGATGTTATTGGAGCTTTCATAGAGTTGTCGTATAGCCATAACGACAGTGTCTTTGGAGCAATTTTACAATCATAAGATACGGTGTTGAATCGATTTTTTGATACATACACATTAAGCAATCGTTATCAAGTTGCCTTAAAAAATGAGCTTTACATATTTATGCTAACTAGCCGTTTTGATGTTATTGGAGTTGTCATAGAGTTGTTCTATGGCAATAGCGACAGTGTATTTCGAACAATTTTACAATCTTAAATTAAGATGTAAAATTGATTTTTGGTACACACATATGATTGCAATCGATATCAAGATGCGTAAAAATATGAACTTTACATATTTATGCTAACTAGCCGTTTTGATGTTATTGGAGTTGTCATAGAGTTGTCCTATAGCAATAGCGACAGTGTATTTGGAGCAATTTCACAATCTTAAGTTAAGGTGTAGAATCGATTTTTGGATACATGCACATTAAGCTATCGATATCAAGTTCCGTAAAAATATGAACTTTATATATTTTTGCTAACTAGCCGTTTTGATGTTATTGGAGTTGTCATAGAGTTGTCGTATAGCCATAACGACCGTGTTTTTGGAGCAATTTCACAATCTTAAGTTAAGGTGTAGAATGGATTTTTTAATACATACACACTAAGCAATCGATATCAAGTTGCGTAAACATATGAACTTTACATATTTACGCTAACTAGCCGTTTTGATGTTATTGGAGCTTTCATAGAGTTGTCCCATAGCCATAGTGACAAGGTATTTGGAACAATTTTGCAGTCTTAGATTAAGGTGTAGAATTGATTTTTTGGTACATACGCATTATGCAATCGATATCAGGTTGCGTAAAAATATGAACTTTACATATTTATGCTATATAGCCGTTTTGATGTTATTGGAGTTGTCATAGAGTTGTCGTATAGCCATAACGACAGTGTCTTTGGAGCAATTTCACAATCTTAAGTTACGGTGTAGAATCGATGTTTTATACATACACATTATGCAATCGATATCAGGTTGCGTAAAAATCTGAACTTTACATATTTATGCTATTTAGCCGTTTTGATGTTATTGGAGTTGTCATAAAGTTGTCGTATAGCCATAACGACAGTGACTTTGGAGCAATTTAACAATCTTAAGGTAAGGTGTAGAATCGATGTTTTATACATACACATTATGCAATCGATATCAGGTTGCGTAAAAATATGAACTTTACATATTTATGCTATTTACCCGTTCTGATGTTATTGGAGTTGTCATAGAGTTGTCGTATAGCCATAACGACCGTGTTTTTGGAGCAATTTCACAATCTTAAGTTAAGGTGTAGAATCGATTTTTAATACATACACACTAAGCAATCGATATCAAGTTGCGTAAGAATATGAACTTTACATATTTATGCTAACTAGCCGTTTTGATGTTATTGGAGTTGTCACAGAGTTGTCCTAAAGCAATAGCGACAGTGTATTTCGAACAATTTAACAATCCGAAATTAAGGTGTAGAATTGATTTTCTGGTACATACACATTATGCAATCGATATCAGGTTGCGTAAAAATATGAACTTTACATATTTTTGCTATTTAGCCGTTTTGATGTTATTGGAGTTGTCATAAAGTTGTCGTATAGCCATAACGACAGTGACTTTGGAGTAATTTCACAATCTTAAGTTACGGTGTAGAATCGATGTTTTATACATACACATTATGCAATCGATATCAGGTTGCGTACAAATATGAACTTTACATATTTATGCTATTAAGCCGTTTTGATGTTATTGGAGTTGTCATAAAGTTGTCGTATAGCCATAACGACAGTGACTTTGGAGCAATTTAACAATCTTAAGGTAAGGTGTAGAACTGATTTTTTTATACATACACATTAAGCAATCGATATCAAGTTGCGTAAAAATATGAACTTTACATATTTATGCTATTTAGCCGTTTTGATGTTATTGAAGCTTTCATAGGGTTGTTGTATAGCCATAACGACAGTGTCTTTGGAGCAATTTCACAATCCTAAGTTAAGGTGTAGAATCGATTTTTTAATACATACACACTAAGCTATCGATATCAAGTTGCGTAAGAGTATGAACTTTACATATTTATGCTAACTAGCCGTTTTGATGTTATTGGAGCTTTCATAGAGTTGTCCTATAGCCATAGCGACAATGTATTTGGAACATTTTTGCAATCTTAGATTAAGGCGTAGAATTGATTTTTCGGTACATACACAATATGCAATCAATATCAGGTTGCGTAACAATATGAACTTTACATATTTTTGCTAATTACCCGTGTTTATGTTATTGGAGTTGTCATAGAGTTGTTCTATAGCAATAGCGACAGTGTATTTGGGACAATTTAACAATCCTAAATTAAGGTGTAGAATTGATTTTTTGGTACATACACATTATGCAATCGATATCAGGTTGCGTAAAAATATGAATTTTACATATTTATGCTAACTAGCCTTTTTGAAGTTATGGGAGGTGTCATAGAGTTGTCGTGTAGCCATAACGGCAGTGCCTTTGGAGCAATTTCACAATCATAAGATACGGTGTAGAATTGATTTTTTGGTACATATACATTATGCAATCGATATCAGGTTGCGTAAAAATATGAACTTTACAAATTTATGCTATTTAGCCGTTTTGATGTTATTGGAGTTGTCATAGAGTTGTCCTAAACCAACAGCGACAGTGTATTTTGAACAATTTAACAATCCTAAATTAAAGTGCAAAATTGATTTTTTGGTACATACACATTAAGCAATCTATATCAGGTTACGTAACAATATGAACTTTGCATATTTCTGTTAATTAGCCGTTTTGGTGTTATTGGAGCTTTCATAGAGTTGTCGTATAGCCATAACGACAGTGTCTTTGGAGCAATTCCACAATCTTAAGTTACGGTGTAGATAGTTTTGATACATACACATTATGCAATCGATATCAGGTTGCGTAAAAATATGAACTTTACATATTTATGCTATTTAGCCGTTTTGATGTTATTGGAGTTGTCATAGAGTTGTCGTATAGCCATAACGACCGTGTTTTTGGAGCAATTTCACAATCTTAAGTTAAGGTGTAGAATGGATTTTTTAATACATACACACTAAGCAATCGATATCAAGTTGCGTAAACATATGAACTTTACATATTTACGCTAACTAGCCGTTTTGATGTTATTGGAGCTTTCATAGAGTTGTCCCATAGCCATAGTGACAAGGTATTTATTTGGAACAATTTTGCAGTCTTAGATTAAGGTGTAGAATTGATTTTTTGGTACATACACAATATGCAATCGATATCAGGTAGCTTAAAAATATGAACTTTACATATTTTTGCTAATTAGCCGTCTTGATGTTCTTGGAGTGTTCATAGAGTTGTCTTATAGCAATAGCGACAGTGTATTTGGGACAATTTAACAATCCTAAATTAAGATGTAGTATTGATTTTTTGGTACATATGCAATCGATATCAGGTAGCTTAAAAATATGAACTTTACAGATTTTTGCTAACTAGCCGTTTTTATATTATTGGAGCTGTACTAGAGTTGTCCTATAGCCATTGCGACAAGGTATTTGGAACAATTTTGCAGTCTTAGATTAAGGCGTAGAATTGATTTTTTGGTACATACACAATATGCAATCGATATCAGGTAGCTTAAAAATATGAACTTTACATATTTTTGCTAATTAGCCGTCTTGATGTTATTGGAGTGTTCATAGAGTTGTCCTATAGCAATAGCAACAGTGTATTTGGAACAATTTTGCAATCTTAGATTAAGGTGTAGAATCGATTTTTTAATACATACACACTAAGCTATCGATATCAAGTTGCGTAAGAATATGAACTTTACATATTTATGCTAACTAGCCGTTTGATGTTATTGGAGCTTTCATAGAGTTGTCCTATAGCCATAGCTACAAGATATTTGGAACAATTTTGCAATCTTAGATTAAGGTGCAGAATTGATTTTTTGGTACATACACAATATGCAATCGATATCAGGTTGCGTAAAAATATGAAATTTACATATTTTTGCTAATTGCCCGTGTTGATGTTATTGGAGTTGTCATAGAGTTGTTCTATAGCAATAGCGACAGTGTATTTGGGACAATTTAACAATCCTAAATTAAGGTGTAGAATTGATTTTTTGGTACATACACATTATGCAATCGATATCAGGTTGCGTAAAAATATGAAGTTTACATATTTATGCTAATTAGCCTTTTTGAAGTTATGGGAGTTGTCATAGAGTTGTCGTATAGCCATAACGACAGTGCCTTTGGAGCAATTTTACAATCATAAGATACGGTGTTGAATCGATTTTTTGATACATACACATTAAGCAATCGTTATCAACTTGCCTTAAAATATGAACTTTACATATTTATGCTAACTAGCCGTTTTGATGTTATTGGAGTTGTCATAGAGTTGTCCTAAACCAACAGCGACAGTGTATTTGGAACAATTTAACAATCCTAAATTAAGGTGCAAAATTGATTTTTTGGTACATACACATTAAGCAATCGATATCAAGATGCGTAACAATATGAACTTTGCATATTTTTGTTAATTAGCCGTTTTGGTGTTATTGGAGCTTTCATAGAGTTGTCGTATAGCCATAACGACAGTGTCTTTGGAGCAATTTCACAATCTTAAGTTAAGGTGTAGAATCGATTTTTTAATACATACACACTAAGCAATCGATATCACGTTGCGTAAGAATATGAACTTTACAAATTTATGCTAATTACCCGTGTGGATGTTATTGGAGTTGTCACAGAGTTGTCCTAAAGCAATAGCGACAGTGTATTTCGAACAATTTAACAATCCGAAATTAAGGCGTAGAATTGATTTTCTGGTACATGCACATTATGCAATCGATATCAGGTTGCGTAAAAATATGAACTTTACATATTTATGCTATTTAGCCGTTTTGATGTTATTGGAGTTGTCATAGAGTTGTCGTATAGCCATAGCGACAGTGTATTTGGAACAATTTCAAAATTTTAAGTTAAGGTGTAGAATCCATTTTTTAGTACATACACATTAAGCAATCGATACAAAGATGCGTAAAAATATGAACTTTACATATTTTTGCTAATTACCCGTTTTAATGTTATTGGAGTTGTCATAGAGTTGTCCAATAGCAATAGCGACAGTGTATTTGTTAGAATTTAACAATCCTAAATTAAGGTGTAGAATTGATTTTTTGGTACATACACAATATGCAATCGATATCAGGTAGCGTAAAAATATGAACTTTACATATTTTTGCTAATTACCCGTATTGATGTTATTGGAGTGTTCATAGAGTTGTCCTATAGCAATAGCGACAGTGTATTTGGAACAATTTAACAATCCTAAATTAAGGTGTAGAATTGATTTTTTGGTACATATGCATTCGATATCAGGTTGCGTAAAATTCTGAACTTTACATATTTATGCTAATTAGCCTTTTTGAAGTTATTGAAGCTTTTTTAGAGTTGTCGTATAGCCATAACGACAGTGTATTTGGAGCAATTTCACAATCATAAGTTACGGTGTAGAATCGATGTTTTGATACATACACATTATTCAATCGATATCAGGTTGCGTAAAAATATGAACTTTACATATTTATGCTATTTAGCCGTTTTGATGTTATTGGAGTTGTCATAGAGTTGTCCTATAGCAATAGCGACAGTGTATTTAGGACAATTTAACAATCCTAAATTAAGGTGTAGAATTGATTTTTTGGTACATACACAATATGCAATCGATATCAGGTTGCGTAAAAATATGAACTTTACATATTTATGCAAATTAGCCGTTTTGATGCTATTGGAGTTGTCACAGAGTTGTTCTATAGCAATAGCGACAGTGTATTTGGAGCAATTTCACAATCTTATATTAAGGTGTAGAATCCATTTTTTAGTACATACACATTAAGCAATCGATATCAAGATGCGTAAAATTTTGAACTTTACATATTTTTGCTAATTACCGGTTTTAATGTTATTGGAGTTGTCATAGAGTTGTCCTATAGCAATAGCGACAGTGTATTTGGAACAATTTAACAATCCTTATTTATGGTGTAGAATTGATTTTTTGGTACATATGCAATCGATATCAGGTTGCGTAAAAAGGTGTAGAATTGATTTTTTAGTACATACACATTAAGAAATCGATATCAAGATGCGTAAAAATATGAACTTTACATATTTATGCTAACTAGCCGTTTTGATGTTATTGGAGTTGTCATAGAGTTGTCGTATAGCCATAACGACAGTGTCTTTGGAGCAATTTTACAATCATAAGATACGGTGTTGAATCGATTTTTTGATACATACACATTAAGCAATCGTTATCAAGTTGCCTTAAAATATGAACTTTACATATTTATGCTAACTAGCCGTTTTGATGTTATTGGAGCTTTCATAGGGTTGTTGTATAGCCATAACGACAGTGTCTTTGGAGCAATTTCACAATCCTACGTTAAGGTGTAGAATCGATTTTTTAATACATACACACTAAGCTATCGATATCAAGTTGAGTAAGAATATGAACTTTACATATTTATGCTAACTATCTGTTTTGATGTTATTGGAGCTTTCATAGAGTTGTCCTATAGCCATAGCTACAAGGTATTTGGAACAATTTTGCAATCTTAGATTAAGGTGCAGAATTGATTTTTTGGTACATACACATTAAGCAATCGATATCAAGATGCGTAACAATATGAACTTTGCATATTTCTGTTAATTAGCCGTTTTGGTGTTATTGGAGCTTTCAAAGAGTTGTCGTATAGCCATAACGACAGTGTCTTTGGAGCAATTTTACAATCATAAGATACGGTGTTGAATCGATTTTTTGATACATACACATTAAGCAATCGTTATCAAGTTGCCTTAAAAAATGAGCTTTACATATTTATGCTAACTAGCCGTTTTGATGTTATTGGAGTTGTCATGGAGTTGTCCTAAACCAACAGCGACAGTGTATTTGGAACAATTTAACAATCCTAAATTAAGGTGCAAAATTGATTTTTTGGTACATACACATTAAGCAATCGATATCAAGATGCGTAAAAATATGAACTTTACATATTTCTGTTAATTAGCCGTTTTGGTGTTATTGAAACTTTCATAGAGTTGTCGTATAGCCATAACGACAGTGTCTTTGGAGCAATTTCACAATCTTAAGTTACGGTGTAGAATCGATGTTTTGTTACATACACATTATGCAATCGATATCAGGTTGCGTAAAAATATGAACTTTACATCTTTATGCTATTTAGCCGTTTTGATGTTATTGGAGTTGTCATAGAGTTGTCGTATAGCCATAGCGACAGTGTATTTGGAGCAAATTCACAATCTTATATTAAGGTGTAGAATCCATTTTATGATACATACACATTAAGCAATCGATACAAAGATGCGTAAAAATATGAACTTTACATATTTTTGCTAATTACCCGTTTTAATGTTATTGGAGTTGTCATAGTGTTGTCCTATAGCAATAGCGACAGTGTATTTGTAAGAATTTAGCAATCCTAAATTAAGGTGTAGAATTGATTTTTTGGTACATACACAATATGCAATCGATATCAGGTAGCGTAAAAATATGAACTTTACATATTTTTGCTAATTACCCGTATTGATGTTATTGGAGTGTTCATAGAGTTGTCCTATAGCAATAGCGACAGTGTATTTGGAACAATTTAACAATCCTAAATTAAGGTGTAGAATTGATTTTTTGGTACATATGCATTCGATATCAGGTTGCGTAAAATTCTGAACTTTACATATTTATGCTAATTAGCCTTTTTGAAGTTATTGAAGCTTTTTTAGAGTTGTCGTATAGCCATAACGACAGTGTATTTGGAGCAATTTCACAATCATAAGTTACGGTGTAGAATCGATGTTTTGATACATACACATTATTCAATCGATATCA
>NW_024395324.1:0-32019 GCF_016617805.1 Bactrocera tryoni | reverse complement strand
TTTGGAGCAATTTCACAATCTTAAGTTACGGTGTAGAATCGATGTTTTGATACATACACACTAAGCAATCTATATCAAGTTGCGTAAAAATATGAACTTTACATATTTATGCAAATTAGCCGTTTTGATGTTATTGGAGTTGTCATAGAGTTGCCCTATAGCAATAGCGACAGTGTATTTGGAACAATTTTACAAACTTATATTAAGGTGTAGAATCGATTTTTTAGTAACTGCACATTAAGCAATCGATATCTAGTTTCGTAAAAATATGAACTTTACATATTTATGCTAATTATCCCTTTTGAAGTTATGGGAGTTGTCATAGAGTTGCCCTATAGCAATAGCGACAGTGTATTTGGAACAATTTTACAATCTTAAATTAAGATGTAAAATTGATTTTTTGGTACAAACATATTATGCAATCGATATCAAGATGCGTAAAAATATGAACTTTACGCATTTATGCAAATTAGCGGTTTTGATGCTATTGGAGTTGTCACAAAGTTGTTCTATAGCAATAGAGACAGTGTAATTGGAACAACTTTGCAATCTTAAATTAAGATGTAAAATTGATTTTTTGGTATATACATATTATGCAATCGATATCAAGATGCGTAAAAATATGAACTTTACATATTTATGCAAATTAGTCGTTTTGATGCTATTGGAGTTGTCAAAGAGTTGTTCTATAGCAATAGCGACAGTGTATTTGGAACAACTTTACAATCTTAAATTAAGATGTAAAATTGATTTTTTGGTACATACATATTGTGCAATCGATATCAAGATGCGTAAAAATATGAAATTTACATATTTATGCAAATTAGCCGTTTTGATGTTATTGGAGTTGTCATAGAGTTGTCCTATAGCAATAGCGACAATGTATTTGGAACAATTTAACTATGCTTAATTAAGGTGTAGAATTGATTTTTGAATACATACATACACATTAAGCAATCGATACCAAGTTGCGTAAAAATATGAACTTTACATATTTATGCTAACCAGCCGTTTTGATGTTATTGGAGTTGTCATAGTGTTGCCCTATCGCAATAGCGAAAGTGTATTTGGAACAATTTTACAATCTTAAATTAAGATGTAAAATTGATTTTTTGGTACATACATATTATGCAATCGATATCGGGATGCGTAAAAATATGAACTTTACATACTTATGCAAATTAGACGTTTTGATGCTATTGGAGTTGTCACAGAGTTGTTCTGTAGCAATAGCGACAGTGTATTTGGAACAACTTTGCAATCTTAAATTAAGGTGTAAAATTGATTTTTTGGTACATACATATTATACAATCGGTATCAAGATGCGTAAAAATATGAACTTTACATATTTATGCAAAATAGCCGTTTTGATGTTATTGGAGTTGTCATAGAGTTGTTCTATAGCAATAGTGAGAGTGTGTTTGGAACAACTTTGCAATCTCAAATTAAGATGTAAAATTGATTTTCTGGTACATACATATTATGCAATCGATATCGAGTTGCGTAAAAATATGAAATTTATATATTTTTGCTAACTAGCCGTTTTGATGTTATTGGAGTTGTCATAGTGTTGTCCTATAGCAATAGCGACAATGTATTTGGAACAAATTAACAATCCTAAATTAAGGTGTAGAATTGATTTTTTAGTACATATATATACATTAAAGAATCGACATCAAGTTGCGTAAAATTATGAACTTTACATATTTATGCTAACTCGCCGATTTTATGTTATTGGAGTTGTCATAGAGTTGTCGTATAGCCATAGCGACAGTGTATTTGGAGCAATTTCACAATCTTATATTAAGGTGTGGAATCTATTTTTTGATACATACACAATATGCAATCGATATCAGGTAGCGTATAAATATAAACTTCACATATTTTTGCTAATTACCCATTTTGATGTTATTGGAGTTGTCATAGAGTTGCCCTATAGCAATAGCGACAGTGAATTTGAAACAATTTTACATTCTTATATTAAGACGTAGAATCGCTTTTTTAGTACATACACATTAAGCAATCGATATCAAGTTTCGTAAAAATATGAACTTTATTTATTTCTGTCAATTAGCCGTTTTTTTGTTATTGGAGTTGTCATAGAGTTGCCCTATAGCAATAGGGACAGCTCAGTTGGAACAATCTTACAATTTTAAGTGAAGGTGTAGAATCGATTTTTTAGTTCATAGACATTAATCCATCGATATTAATTTGCGTAAAAATATGAACTTTCCATATTTATGCTAAAAAGCCGTTTTGATATTATTGGAGTTGTCATAGAGTTGTCGTAAAGCCATGGCGACAGTATATTTGCAGCAATTTCACATTCTTATATTAAGGTGTAGAATCGATTTTTTGATACATACACAATATGCAATCGATATCAGGTAGCGTAAAAATATGAACTTCACATATTTTTGCTAATTACCCGTTTTGATGTTATTGGAGTTGTCATAGAGTTGCCCTATATCAATAGCGACAGTGTATTTGAAACAATTTTACAATCTTATATTAAGGTGTAGAATCGATTTTTTAGTACATACACATTAAGCAATCGATATCAAGTTTCGTAAAAATATGAACTTTACATATTTCTGTCAATTAGCCGTTTTTTTGTTATTGGAGTTGTCATAGAGTTTTCCTATAGCAATAGCGACAGTGTATTTGGAACAATTTTACAATCTTAAATTAAAATGTAAAATTGATTTTTTGGTACATACATATTATGCAATCGATATCAAGATGCGTAAAAATATGAACTTTACATATTTATGCAAATTAGCCGTTTTGATTTTATTGGAGTTGTCATAGAGTTGCCCTATAGCAATAGCGACAGTTTATTTGGAACAATTTTACAATCTTATATTAAGGTGTAGAATCGATTTTTTGATACATACACATTAAGCAATCGATATCAAGTTGCATAAAAATATGAACTTTACATATTTATGCTAATTACCCTTATTGAAGTTATGGGAGATGTCATAGAGTTGCCCTATAGCAATAGCGACAGTGTATTTGAAACATTTTTACAAACTTATATTAAGGTGTAGAATCGATTTTTTGGTACATACACATTAAGCAAACGATATCAAATTGCGTAAAAATATGAACTTTACATATTTCTGTCAATTAGCCGTTTTTTTGTTATTGGAGTTGTCATAGAGTTGCCCTATAGCAATAGCGACCGTGTATTTGGAACAAAATTACAATCTTAAATTAAAATGTAAAATTGATTTTTTGGTACATACATATTATGCAATCGATATCAAGATGCGTAAAAATATGAACTTTACATATTTTTGCAAATTAGCCGTTTTGATTTTATTGCAGTTGTCATAGAGTTGCCCTATAGCAATTGCGACAGTGTATTTGGAACAAGTTCCAATCTTAAATTAAGGTGTAAAATTGATTTTATGGTACATACACATTAAGCAATCGATATCAAGTTTCGTAAAAAATAGGAACTTTACATATTTCTGTCAACTAGCCGTTTTTTAGTTATTGGAGTTGTCAAAGAGTTGCCCTATAGCAATAGCGACAGTGTATTTGGAACAATTTTACAATCTTAAATTAAGATGTAAAATTGATTTTTTGATGCATACACATTAAGCAATCGATATCAGGTTGCGTAAAAACATGAACTTTACATATTTATGCTAATTACCCTTTTTGAAGTTATGGGAGTTGTCATAGAGTTGCCCTATAGCAATAGCGACAGTGTATTTGGAACAATTTTACAATCTTAAATTAAGATGTAAAATTGATTTTTTGCTACATACATATTATGCAATCGATATCAAGATGCGTAAAAATATGAACTTTGCATATTTATGAAAATTAGCCGTTTTTTAGTTATTGGAGTTGTCAAAGAGTTGTTCTATAGCAATAGCGACAGTGTATTTGGAACACTTTCACAATCTTATATTAAGGTGTAGAATCGATTTTTTGATACATGCACAATATGCAATCGATATCAAGATGCGTAAAAATATGAAATTTACATATTTAAGCAAATTAGCCGTTTTGATGTTATTGGAGTTGTCATAGAGTTGTTCTATAGCAATAGCGACAGTGTATTTGGAACAATTTTACAATCTTAAATTAAGATGCAAAATTGATTTTTTGGTACATACATATTATGCAATCGATATCAAGATGCGTAAAAATATGAACTTTACATATTTATGCAAATTAGACGTTTTGATGCTATTGGAGTTGTCACAGAGCTGTTCTGTAGCAATAGCGACAGTGTATTTGGAACAACTTTGCAATCTTAAATTAAGGTGTAAAATTGATTTTTTGATACATACACATTAAGCAAACGATATCAAGTTGAGTAAAAATATCAACTTTACATATTTATGCTAACTAGCCGTTTTGATGTTATTGTTGTCATAGAGTTGTCCTATGGTAATAGCGATAATGTATTTGGAACAATTTAACAATCCTAAATTAAGGTGTACAATTGATTTTTTAGTACATACTTACACATTAAGCAATCGATATCAAGATGCGTAAAAATATGAACTTACATATTTCTGTTAATTAGCCGTTTTGATGTTAATGGAGCTTTCATAGAGTTGTCGTATAGCCATAACGACAGTGTCTCTGGAGCAATTTCACAATCTCAAGTTAAGGTGTAGAAACGATTGTTCGATACATACACATTAAGCAATCGATATCAAGATGCGTAAAAATATGAAATTTACATATTTAAGCAAATTAGCCGTTTTGATGTTATTGGAGTTGTCATAGAGTTGTTCTATAGCAATAGCGACAGTGTAGTTGGAACAATTTTACAATCTTAGATTAAGATGTAAAAATGATTTTTTGGTACATACATATTATGCAATCGATATCAAGATGCGTAAAAATATGAACTTTACATATTTATGCAAATTAGCCGTTTTGATGTTATTGGAGTTTTCATAGAGTTGTTCTATAGCAATAGCGACAGTGTATTTGGAACAACTCTGCAATCTCAAATTAAGACGTAAAATTGATTTTTTGGTACATATGTACATATTATGCAATCGATATCAAGATGTGTAAAAATATCAACTTTACATATTTATGCAAATTAGACGTTTTGATGCTATTGGAGTTGTCACAGAGTTGTTCTGTAGCAATAGCGACAGTGTATTTGGAACAACTTTGCAATCTTAAATTAAGGTGTAAAATTGATTTTTTGACTCAAACATATTATGCAATCGATATCAAGATGCGTAAAAATATGAAGTTTACATATTTATGCAAATTAGCTATTGGAGTTATCATAGAGTCATAGAGTTGTCCTATAGCAATAGCGGCAATGTATTTGGAACAATTTAACAATCCTAAATTAAGGTGTAGAATTGATTTTTTTATACATACACATTAAGCAAACGATATCAAGTTGCGTACAAATATGAACTTTACATATTTATTCTAACTACCCGTTTTGATGTTATTGTTGTCATAGAGTTGTCCTATAGCAATAGCGACAATGTATTTGGAACAATTTAACAATCCTAAATTAAGGTGTATAATTGTTTTTTTAGTACACACATACACATTAAGCAGCAATTTCACAATCTTATATTAAGGTGTAGAATCGATTTTTTGATATATACACAATATGCAATCGATATCAGGTAGCGTAAAAATAAGAACTTTACATATTTATGCTAACTCGCCGTTTTGATGTTATTGGAGTTGTCATAGAGTTGTCGTATAGCCATAGCGACAGTGTATTTGCAGCAATTTCACAATCTTATATTAAGTTGTAGAATCGATTTTTTGATACATACACAATATGCAATCGATATCAGGTAGCGTAAAAATATGAACTTTACATATTTATGCTAACTCGCCGTTTTGATGTTATTGGAGTTGTCATAGAGTTGTCCTATAGCAATAGCGACAGTGTATTTGGAACAGTTTTACAATCTCAAATTAAGATGTAAAATTGATTTTTTGCTATATACATATTATGCAATCGATATCAAGATGCGTAAAAATATGAACTTTACATATTTCTGTTAATTAGCCGTTTTGATGTTATTGGAGTTGTCATAGAGTTGTTCTATAGCAATAGCGACAGTGTATTTGGAACAACTTTGCATCCTTAAATTAAGGTGTAGAATCGATTTTTTGATACATACACAATATGCAATCGATATCAAGATGCGTAAAAATACGAACTTTACATATTTATGCAAATTAGCCGTTTTGATGTTATTGGAATTGTCATAGAGTTGTTCTATAGCAATAACGACAGTGTATTTGGACCAATTTTACAATCTTAAATTAAGACGTAAAATTGATTTTTTGGTACATACATATTAAGCAATCGATATCAAGATGCTAAAAAATATGAACTTTACATATTTATGCAAATTAGCCGTTTTGTTTTTATTGGAGTTGTCATAGAGTTGTTCTATAGCAATAGCGACAGTGTATTTGGAACAACTTTGCAATCTTAAATTAAGGTGTAAAATTGATTTTTGGTACATACATATTATGCAATCGATATCAAGATGCGTAATAATATGAACTTTACATATTTATGCTAACTAGCCGTTTTGATGTTATTGGAGTTGTCATAGAGTTGTCCTATAGCAATAGCGACAATGTATTTGGAACAATTTAACTATGCTTAATTAAGGTGTAGAATTGATTTTTGAATACATACATACACATTAAGCAATCGATACCAAGTTGCGTAAAAATATGAACTTTACATATATATGCTAACCAGCCGTTTTGATGTTATTGGAGTTGTCATAGTGTTGCCCTATCGCAATAGCGACAGTGTATTTGGAACAACTTTGCAATCTTAAATTAAGGTGTAAAATTGATTTTTTGGTACATACATATTATACAATCGGTATCAAGATGCGTAAAAATATGAACTTTACATATTTATGCAAAATAGCCGTTTTGATGTTATTGGAGTTGTCATAGAGTTGTTCTATAGCAATAGCGACAGTGTGTTTGGAACAACTTTGCAATCTCAAATTAAGATGTAAAATTGATTTTCTGGTACATACATATTATGCAATCGATATCGAGTTGCGTAAAAATATGAAATTTATATATTTTTGCTAACTAGCCGTTTTGATGTTATTGGAGTTGTCATAGTGTTGTCCTATAGCAATAGCGACAATGTATTTGGAACAAATTAACAATCCTAAATTAAGGTGTAGAATTGATTTTTTAGTACATATATATACATTAAAGAATCGACATCAAGTTGCGTAAAATTATGAACTTTACATATTTATGCTAACTCGCCGATTTTATGTTATTGGAGTTGTCATAGAGTTGTCGTATAGCCATAGCGACAGTGTATTTGGAGCAATTTCACAATCTTATATTAAGACGTAGAATCGCTTTTTTAGTACATACACATTAAGCAATCGATATCAAGTTTCGTAAAAATATGAACTTTATTTATTTCTGTCAATTAGCCGTTTTTTTGTTATTGGAGTTGTCATAGAGTTGCCCTATAGCAATAGCGACAGCTCAGTTGGAACAATCTTACAATTTTAAGTGAAGGTGTAGAATCGATTTTTTAGTTCATAGACATTAATCCATCGATATTAATTTTCGTAAAAATATGAACTTTCTATATTTATGCTAAAAAGCCGTTTTGATATTATCGGAGTTGTCATATAGTTGTCGTAAAGCCATGGCGACAGTATATTTGCAGCAATTTCACAATCTTATATTAAGGTGTAGAATCGATTTTTTGATACATACACATTAAGCAATCGATATCAAGTTGCATAAAAATATGAACTTCACATATTTTTGCTAATTACCCGTTTTGATGTTATTGGAGTTATCATAGAGTTGCCCTATAGCAATAGCGACAATGTATTTGAAACAATTTTACATTCTTATATTAAGACGTAGAATCGCTTTTTTAGTACATACACATCAAGCAATCGATATCAAGTTTCGTAAAAATATGAACTTTATTTATTTCTGTCAATCAGCCGTTTTTTTGTTATTGGAGTTGTCATAGAGTTGCCCTATAGCAATAGCGACAGCTCAGTTGGAACAATCTTACAATTTTAAGTGAAGGTGTAGAATCGATTTTTTAGTTCATAGACATTAATCCATCGATATTAATTTGCGTAAAAATATGAACTTTCTATATTTATGCTAAAAAGCCGTTTTGATATTATCGGAGTTGTCATAGAGTTGTCGTAAAGCCATGGCGACAGTATATTTGCAGCAATTTCACATTCTTATATTAAGGTGTAGAATCGATTTTTTGATACATACACAATATGCAATCGATATCAGGTAGCGTAAAAATATGAGCTTCACATATTTTTGCTAATTACCCGTTTTGATGTTATTGGAGTTGTCATAGAGTTGCCCTATAGCAATAGCGACAGTGTATTTGAAACAATTTTACAATCTTATATTAAGAGGTAAAATTGATTTTTTGGTACATACACATTAGGCAATCGATTTAAAGTTTCGTAAAAATATGAGCTTTACATATTTCTGTCAATTAGCCGTTTTTTTGTTATTGGAGTTGTCATAGAGTTGCCCTATAGCAATAGCGACAGTGTATTTGGAACAATTTTACAATCTTAAATTAAGATGTAAAATTGATTTTTGGTACATACATATTATGCAATCGATATCAAGATTCGTTAAAATATGAACTTTACATATTTATGCAAATTAGCCGTTTTGATGCTATTGGAGTTGTCACAGAGTTGTTCTATAGCAATAGCGACAGTGTATTTGAAACAATTTTACAATCTTAAATTAAGATGTAAAATTGATTTTTTGGTACATACATATTATGCAATCGATATCAAGATGCGTAAAAATATGAACTTTACATATTTATGCTAATTACCCTTATTGAAGTTATGGGAGTTGTCATAGAGTTGCCTTATAGCAATAGTGACAGTGTATTTGGAACAATTTTACAAACTTATATTAAGGTGTAAAATCGATTTTTTAGTACATACACATTAAGCAATCGATATCTAGTTTCGTAAAAATATGAACTTTACATATTTCTGTCAATTAGCCGTTTTTTTGTTATTGGAGTTGTCATAGAGTTGCCCTATAGCAATAGCGACAGTGTATTTGGAACAATTTTTACAATTTTAAATTAAGATGTAAAATTGATTTTTTGGTAAATACATATTATGCAATCGATATCAAGATGCGTAAAAATATGAAATTTACATATTTATGCAAATTAGCCGTTTTGATGTTATTGGAGTTGTCATAGAGTTGTTCTATAGCAATAGCGACAGTGTATTTGGAACAATTTTACAATCTTAAATTAAAATGTAAAATTGATTTTTCGGTACATACATATTATGCAATCGATATCAAGATGCGTAAAAATATGAACTTTACATATTTATGCAAATTTGCCGTTTTGATGTTATTGGAGTTGTCATAGAGTTGTTTTATAGCAATAGCGACAGTGTATTTGGAACAATTTTACAATCTTAAATTAAGATGTAAAATTGATTTTTTGGTACATACATATTATGCAATCGATATCAAGATGCGTAAAAATATGAACTTTGTATATTTATGCTAACTACCCTTTTTGAAGTTATGAGAGTTGTCATAGAGTTGCCCTATAGCAATAGCGACAGTGTATTTGGAACACTTTCACAATCTTATATTAAGGTGTAGAATCGATTTTTTGGTACATACACATTAAGCAATCGATATCAAGTTTCGTAAAAATATGAACATTACATATTTCTGTCAATTAGCCGTTTTGATGCTATTGGAGTTGTCACAGAATTGTTCTATAGCAATAGCGACAGTGTATTTGGAACAATTTTACAATCTTATATTAAGGTGTAGAATCGATTTTTTGATACATACACATTAAGCAATCGATATCAAGTTTGCATAAAAATATGAACTTTACATATTTATGCTAATTACCCTTATTGAAGTTATGGGAGTTGTCATAGAGTTGCCCTATAGCAATAGCGACAGTGTATTTGGAACATTTTTACAAAATTATATTAAGGTATAGAATCGATTTTTTGGTACATACACATTAAGCAATCGATATCAAGTTTCGTAAAAATATGAACTTTACATATTTCTGTCAATTAGCCGTTTTTTGTTATTGGAGTTGTCATAGAGTTGCCCTATAGCAATAGCGACAGTGTATTTGGAACAACTTTGCAATCTTAAATTAAGGTGTAAAATTGATTTTTTGGTACATACATATTATGCAATCGATATCAAGATGCGTAAAAATATGAACTTTACATATTTATGCAAATTAGCCGTTTTGATTTTATTGGAGTTGTCATAGAGTTGCCCTATAGCAATAGCGACAGTGTATTTGGAACAATTTCCAATCTTAAATTAAGGTGTAAAATTGATTTTATGGTACACACACATTAAGCAATCGATATCAAGTTTCGTAAAAAATAGGAACTTTACATATTTCTGTCAACTAGCCGTTTTTTAGTTATTGGAGTTGTCAAAGAGTTGCCCTATAGCAATAGCGACAGTGTATTTGGAACAATTTTACAATCTTAAATTAAGATGTAAAATTGATTTTTTGGTACATATATATTATGCAATCGATATCAAGATGCGTAAAAATATGAACTTTACATATTTATGCAAATTAGCCGTTTTGATGTTATTGGAGTTGTCATAGAGTTGTTCTATAGCAATAGCGACAGTGTATTTGAAACAATTTTACAATCTTAAATTAAGATGTAAAATTGATTTTTGGTACATACATATTATGCAATCGATATCAAGATGCGTAAAAATATGAACTTGACATATTTATGCTAATTAACCTTTTTGAAGTTATGGGAGTTGTCATAGAATTGTCCTATAGCAATAGCGACAGTGTATTTGGGACAATTTTACAAACTTTAATTAAGATGTAAAATTGATTTTTCGGTACATACACATTAAGCAATCGATATCAAGATGCGTAAAAATATGAACTTTACATATTTATGCAAATTAGCCGTTTTGATTTTAATTGGAGTTGTCAAAGAGTTGTTCCATAGCAATAGCGACAGTGTAGTTGGAACAACTTTGCAATCTTAATTAAGCTGTAGAATCGATTTTTTGATACATACACATTAAGCAATGGATATCAAGTTGCGTAAAAATATGAACTTTACATATTTATGCTAATTACCCTTTTTGAAGTTATGAGAGTTGTCATAGAGTTGTCCTATAGCAATAGCGACAGTGTATTTAGAACAATTTTGCAATCTTAAATTAAGATGTAAAATTGATTTTTTGGTACATACATATTATGCAATCGATATCAAGATGCGTTAAAATATGAACTTTACATATTTATGCAAATTAAACGTTTTGATGTTATTGTAGTTGTCATAGAGTTGTTCTATAGTAATAGCGACAGTGTATTTGGAACAACTTTGCAATCTTAAATTAAGGTGTAAAATTGATTTTTTGATACATACACATTAAGCAAACGATATCAAGTTGAGTAAAAATATGAACTTTACATATTTATGCTAACTAGCCGTTTTGATGTTATTGTTGTCATAGAGTTGTCCTATGGTAATAGCGACAATGTATTTGGAACAATTTAACAATCCTTAATTAAGGTGTATAATTGATTTTTTAGTACATACTTACACATTAAGCAATCGATATCAAGATGCGTAAAAATATGAACTTACATATTTCTGTTAATTAGCCGTTTTGATGTTAATGGAGCTTTCATAGAGTTATCGTATAGCCATAACGACAGTGTAGTTGGAACAATTTTACAATCTTAGATTAAGATGTAAAAATGATTTTTTGGTACATATGTACATATTATGCAATCGATATCAAGATGCGTAAAAATATCAACTTTACATATTTATGCAAATTAGACGTTTTGATGCTATTGGAGTTGTCATAGAGTTGTTCTATAGCAATAGCGACAGTGTATTTGGAACAACTTTGCAATCTCAAATTAAGGCGTAAAATTGATTTTTTGGTACATATGTACATATTATGCAATCGGTATCAAGATGCGTAAAAATATCAACTTTACATATTTATGCAAATTAGACGTTTTGATGCTATTGGAGTTGTCACAGAGTTGTTCTGTAGCAATAGCGACAGTGTATTTGGAACAACTTTGCAATCTTAAATTAAGGTGTAAAATTGATTTTTTGACTCATACATATTATGCAATCGATATCAAGATGCGTAAAAATATGAACTTTACATATTTATGCAAATTAGCCGTTTTGATGTTATTGGAGTTGTCATAGAGTTGTCGTATAGCCATAGCGACTGTGTATTTGGAACAATTTTACAATCTTAAATTAAGATGTAAAATTGATTTTTTGGTACATACATATTATGCAATCGATATCACGATGCGTAAAAATATGAACTTTACATATTTAGGCAAGTTAGCCGTTTTGATGCTATCGGAGTTGTCATAGAGTTGTTCTATAGCAATAGCGACAGTGTATTTGGAACAATTTTACATTCTTAAATTAAGATGTAAAAATGATTTTTTAGTACATACTGACACATTAAGCAATCGATATCAAGATGCGTAAAAATATGAACTTACATATTTCTGTTAATTAGCCGTTTTGATGTTAATGGAGCTTTCATAGAGTTGTCGTATAACCATAGCGACTGTGTCTCTGGAGCAATTTCACAATCTTAAGTTAAGGTGTAGAAACGATTGTTCGATACATACACATTAAGCAATCGATATCAAGTTGCGTAAAAATATGAACTTTACATATTTATGCTAACTCGCAGTTTTGATGTTATTGGAGTTGTCATAGAGTTGTCGTATAGCCATAGCGACAGTGTATTTGCAGCAATTTCACAATCTTATATTAAGGTGTAGAATCGAGTTTTTGATACATACACAATATGCAATCGATATTAAGTTGCGTAAATATATGAACTTTACATATTAATTATAATTAGCCGTTTTGATTTTGTTGGAGTTGTCATAGAGTTGTCGAATAGCCATAACGACAGTGTCTTTGGAGCAATTTCACAATCTTAAGTTAAGGTGAAGAATCGATTTTTCGATACATACACATTAAGCAATCGATATCAAGTTGCGTAAAAATATGAACTTTACATATTTATGCTAACTCGCCGTTTTGATGTTATTGGAGTTGTCATAGAGTTGTCGTATAGCCATAGCGACAGTGTGCATAGAGCAATTTCACATCCTTATATTAAGGTGCAGAATAGATTTTTTGATACATACACAATATGCAATCGATATCAAGATGTGTAAAAATATGAACTTTGATATTTATGCAAATTAGCCGTTTTGATGTTATTGGAGCTTTCATAGAGTTGTCCTATAGCAATAGCGACAATGTATTTGGAACAATTTAACTATGCTAAATTAAGGTGTAGAATTGATTTTTGAATACATGCATACACATTAAGCAAGCGATATCAAGATGCGTAAAAATATGAACTTTACATATTTATTCTAACTAGCCGTTTTGATGTTATTGGAGTTGTCATAGTGTTGCCCTATAGCAATAGTGACAGTGTATTTGGAACAATTTTACAATCTTTAATTAAGATGTAAAATTGATTTTTTGCTACATACATATTATGCAATCGATATCAAGATGCGTAAAAATATGAACTTTACATATTTATGCAAATTAGACGTTTTGATGCTATTGGAGTTGTCATAGAGTTGCCCTATAGCAATGACGTCCGTGTATTTAGAACAGTTTTACAATCTTTAATTAAGGTGTAGAATAGATTTTTTGGTACATACATATTACGCAATCGATATCACGATGCGTAAAAATATGAACTTTACATATTTATGCAAATTAGCCGTTTTGCTTTTAATTGGAGTTGTCATAGAGTTGTTCTAGAGCAATAGCGACAGTGTATTTGGAACAATTTTACAATCTTAAATTAAGATGTAAAATTGATTTTTTGGTACATACATATTACGCAATCGATATCACGATGCGTAAAAATATGAACTTTACATATTTATGCAAATTAGCCGTTTTGATTTTAATTGGAGTTGTCATAGAGTTGTTCTAGAGCAATAGCGACAGTGTATTTGGAACAATTTTACAATCTTAAATTAAGATCTAAAATTGATTTTTTGGTACATACATATTACGCAATCGATATCAAGATGCGTAAAAATATGAACTTTACATATTTATGCAAATTAGCCGTTTTGATGTTATTGGAGTTGTCATAGAGTTGTTCTATAGCAATAGCGACAGTGTAGTTGGAACAATTTTACAATCTTAGATTAAGATGTAAAAATGATTTTTTGGTACATACATATTATGCAATCGATATCAAGATGCGTAAAAATATGAACTTTACATATTTATGCAAATTAGCCGTTTTGATGTTATTGGAGTTGTCATAGAGTTGTTCTATAGCAATAGCGACAGTGTAGTTGGAACAATTTTACAATCTTAGATTAAGATGTAAAAATGATTTTTTGGTACATACATATTATGCAATCGATATCAAGATGCGTAAAAATATGAACTTTACATATTTATGCAAATTAGCCGTTTTGATGTTATTGGAGTTGTCGTATAGCCATAACGACAGTGTCTTTGGAGCAATTTCACAATCTTACGTTAAGGAGTATAATCGATTTTTCGATACATACACATTAAGCAATCGATATCACGTTGCGTAAAAATATGAACTTTACATATTTATGCAAATTAGCCGTTTTGATTTTAATTGGAGTTGTCATAGAGTTGTTCTAGAGCAATAGCGACAGTGTATTTGGAACAATTTTACAATCTTAAATTAAGATGTAAAATTGATTTTTTGGTACATACATATTACGCAATCGATATCACGATGCGTAAAAATATGAACTTTACATATTTATGCAAATTAGCCGTTTTGATTTTAATTGGAGTTGTCATAGAGTTGTTCTAGAGCAATAGCGACAGTGTATTTGGAACAATTTTACAATCTTAAATTAAGATCTAAAATTGATTTTTTGGTACATACATATTACGCAATCGATATCAAGATGCGTAAAAATATGAACTTTACATATTTATGCAAATTAGCCGTTTTGATGTTATTGGAGTTGTCATAGAGTTGTTCTTTAGCAATAGCGACAGTGTATTTGGAACATTTTTACATTCTTAAATTAAGATGTAAAATTGATTTTTTGGTACATATGTTCATATTATGCAATCGATATCAAGATGCGTAAAAATATGAACTTTACATATTTATGCAAATTAGCCGTTTTGATGTTATTGGAGTTGTCACAGAGTTGTCCTATAGCAATAGCGACAATGTATTTGGAACAATTTAACAATCCTAAATTAAGGTGTAAAATTGATTTTTTAGTACATACATACACTTTAAGCAATCGATATCGAGATGCGTAAAAATATGAACTTTACATATTTATGCAAATTAGCCGTTTTGATGTTAATGGAGCTTTCATAGAGTTGTCGTATAGCCATAACGACAGTGTATTTGGAACAATTTCACAATCTTACGTTAAGGTGTATAATCGATTTTTCGATACATACACATTAAGCAATCGATATCAAGTTGCGTAAAAATATGAACTTTACATATTTATGCTAACTCGCCGTTTTGATTTTATTGGAGTTGTCGTATAGCCATAGCGACAGTGTATTTAGAGCAAATTAACAATCCTAAATTAAGGTGTAGAATCGATTTTTTGATACATACACAATATGCAATAGATATCAGGTAGCGTAAAAATATGAACTTCACATAATTTTGCTAATTACCCGTTTTGATGTTATTGGAGTTGTCATAGAGTTGCCCAATAGCAATAGCGACAGTGTATTTGGAACAATTTTACAATCTTAAATTAAGATGTAAAATTGATTTTTTGGTACATACATATTATGCGATCGATATCAAGATGCGTAAAAATATGAACTTTACATATTTATGCAAATTAGGCGTTTTGATGCTATTGGAGTTGTCATAGAGTTGTTCTAGAGCAATAGCGACAGTGTATTTGGAACAATTTTACAATCTTAAATTAAGATGTAAAAATGATTTTCTGGTAAATACATATTATGCAATCGATATCAAGATGCGTAAAAATATGAACTTTACATATTTATGCAAATTAGCCGTTTTGATTTTATTTGAGTTGTCACAGATTTGTTCTATAGCAATAGCGACAGTGTATTTGGAACAACTTTGCAATCTTAAATTAAGGTGTAAAATTGATTTTTTGGTACATACATATTATGCAATCGATATCAAGTTTCGTAAAAATATGAACTTTACATATTTCTTTCAATTAGCCGTTTTTTTGTTATTGGAGTTGTCATAGAGTTGCCCTATAGCAATAGCGACAGTGTATTTGGAACAATTTTACAATCTTAAATTAAGATGTATGTAAAATTGATTTTTTGGTACACACATATTATGCAATCGATATCAAGATGCGTAAAAATATGATCTTTATATATTTAGGCAAATTAGCCGTTTTGATGTTATTTGAGTTGTCATAGAGTTGTCCTATAGCAATAGCGACAATGTATTTGGAACAAATTAACAATCCAAAATTAAGGTGTAGAATTGATTTTTTGATACATACACATTAAGCAATCGATATCAAGTTGCGTAAAAATATGAACTTTACATATTTATGCTAACTAGGCGTTTTGATGTTATTGGAGTTGTAATAGAGTTGTCCTATAGCAATAGCGACAATGTATTTGGAACAAATTAACAATCCAAAATTAAGGTGTATAATTGATTTTTTAGTAAATACATACACATTTAGCAATCGATATCAAGATGCGTAAAAATATGAACTTTACTTATTTTTGTTAATTAGCCGTTTTGATGTTAATGGAGCTTTCATAGAGTTGTCGTATAACCATAGCGACTGTGTATTTGGAGCAATTTCACAATCTTATATTAAGGTATAGAATCGATTTTTTGATACATACACAATATGCAATCGATATCAAGTTTCGCAAAAATATGAACTTTACATATTTCTGTCAATTAGCCGTTTTTTTGTTATTGGAGTTGTCATAGAGTTGCCCTATAGCAATAGCGACAGTGTATTTGGAACAATTTTACAATCTTAAATTAAAATGTAAAATTGATTTTTTGGTACATACATATTATGTAATCGATATCAAGATCCGTAAAAATATGAACTTAACATATTTATGCTAACTCGCCGTTTTGATGTTATTGGAGTTGTCATAGAGTTGACGTATATCCATAGCGACGGTGTATTTGGAGCAATTTCACAATCTTATATTAAGGTGTAGAATCGATTTTTTGATAAATGCACATTAAGCAATCGATATCTAGTTTCCTGTGTAAAATATGAACTTTTACATTTTGCTAATTACCCGTTTTGATTTATTGAGTTGTCATAGAGCGTCTCTATAGCAATAGCGATAGTAGATGGGAAATTCAATTTACAATCTTAAATTAAGACGTAAAATTGATTTTTTGGTACACATATTATGCAATCGATATCAAGATGCGTAAAAATATGAACTTTACATATTTATGCAAATTAGCCGTTTTGATTTTATTGGAGTTGTCATAGAGTTGCCCTATAGCAATAGCGACAGTGTATTTGGAACAATTTTACAAACTTATATTAAGGTGTAGAATCAATTTTTTAGTACATACACATTAAGCAATCGATATCAAGATGCGTAAAAATATGAACTTTACATATTTATGCTAACTAGCCGTTTTGATGTTATTGAAAATGTCATAGAGTTGTCGTATAGCCATAGCGACAGTGTATTTGGAAAAATTTTACAATCTCAAATTAAGATGTAAAATTGATTTTTTGGTACATATTATTATTATGCAATCGATATCAAGATGCGTAAAAATATGAACTTTACATATTTATGCAAATTAGCCGTTTTGATGTTATTGGAGTTGTCATAGTGTTGTCGTATAGCCATAACGACAGTGTCTTTGGAGCAATTTCACAATCTTAAGTTAAGGTGTAGAATCGACTTTTTAGTACATACACATTAAGCAATCGATATCAAGTTCGTAAAAATATGAACTTTACATATTTTTGCTAATTACCCGTTTTGATGTTATTGGAGTTGTCATAGAGTTGTCCTATAGCAATAGCGACAGTGTATTTGGAGCAATTTCACAATCTTATATTAAGGTGTAGAATCCATTTTTTAGTACATGCACATTAAGCAATCGATATCAAGATGCGTAAAGATATGAACTTTACATATTTTTGCTAATTACCCGTTTTAATGTTATTGGAGTTGTCATAGAGTTGTCCTATAGCAATAGCGACAGTGTATTGGAACAATTTAACAATCCTAAATTAAGGTGTAGAATCGATTTTTTGATACATGCACATTAAGCAATCGATATCAAGATGCGTAAAAATATGAACTTTACATATTTATGCAAATTAGCCGTTTTGATGTTATTGGAGTTGTCATTGAGTTGTCCTATAGCAATAGCGACAATGTATTAGGAACAGTTTAACAATCCTTAATTAAGGTGTAAAATTGATTTTTTAGTACATACATACACTTTAAGCAATCGATATCCAGATGCGTAAAAATATGAACTTCACATATTTATGCAAATTAGCCGTTTTGATGTTATTGGAGTTGTCGTATAGCCATAACGACAGTGTATTTGGAACAATTTCACAATCTTACGTTAAGGTGTATAATCGATTTTTCGATACATACACATTAAGCAATCGATATCAAGTTGCGTAAAAATATGAACTTTACATATTTATGCTAACTCGCCGTTTTGATTTTATTGGAGTTGTCGTATAGCCATAGCGACAGTGTATTTAGAGCAAATTAACAATCCTAAATTAAGGTGTAGAATCGATTTTTTGATACATACACAATATGCAATAGATATCAGGTAGCGTAAAAATATGAACTTCACATATTTTTGCTAATTACCCGTTTTGATGTTATTGGAGTTGTCATAGAGTTGTTATATAGCAATAGCGACAGTGTATTTGGAACAATTTTACAATCGTAAATTAAGATGTAAAATTGATTTTTTGGTACATACATATTATGCGATCGATATCAAGATGCGTAAAAATATGAACTTTACATATTTATGAAAATTAGGCGTTTTGATGCTATTGGAGTTGTCATAGAGTTGTTCTAGAGCAATAGCGACAGTGTATTTGGAACAATTTTACAATCTTAAATTAAGATGTAAAAATGATTTTCTGGTAAATACATATTATGCAATCGATATCAAGATGCGTAAAAATATGAACTTTAAATATTTATGCAAATTAGCCGTTTTGATTTTATTTGAGTTGTCACAGATTTGTTCTATAGCAATAGCGACAGTGTATTTGGAACAACTTTGCAATCTTAAATTAAGGTGTAAAATTGATTTTTTGGTACATACATATTATGCAATCGATATCAAGTTTCGTAAAAATATGAACTTTACATATTTCTTTCAATTAGCCGTTTTTTTGTTATTAGAGTTGTCATAGAGTTGCCCTATAGCAATAGCGACAGTGTATTTGGAACAATTTTACAATCTTAAATTAAGATGTATGTAAAATTGATTTTTTGGTACACACATATTATGCAATCGATATCAAGATGCGTAAAAATATGATCTTTATATATTTAGGCAAATTAGCCGTTTTGATGTTATTTGAGTTGTCATAGAGTTGTCCTATAGCAATAGCGACAATGTATTTGGAACAATTTTAAAACTATAAATTAAGGTGTAGAATTGATTTTTTGATACATACACATTAAGCACTCGATATCAAGTTGCGTAAAAATATGAACTTTACATATTTATGCTAACTAGCCGTTTTGATGTTATTGGAGTTGTAATAGAGTTGTCCTATAGCAATAGCGACAATGTATTTGGAACAAATTAACAATCCAAAATTAAGGTGTATAATTGATCTTTTAGTAAATACATACACATTAAGCAATCGATATCAAGATGCGTAAAAATATGAACTTTACTTATTTTTGTTAATTAGCCGTTTTGATGTTAATGGAGCTTTCATAGAGTTGTCGTATAACCATAGCGACTGTGTATTTGGAGCAATTTCACAATCTTATATTAAGGTATAGAATCGATTTTTTGATACATACACAATATGCAATCGATATCAAGTTTCGCAAAAATATGAACTTTACATATTTCTGTCAATTAGCCGTTTTTTTGTTATTGGAGTTGTCATAGAGTTGCCCTAGAGCAATAGCGACAGTGTATTTGGAACAATTTTACAATCTTAAATTAAAGTGTAGAATTGATTTTCTGGTACATACATATTATCCAATCGATATCAAAGTGCGTCAAAATATGAACTTTACATATTTATGCAAATTAGTCGTTTTGAAGTTATTGGAGTTGTCATAGAGTTGTCCTATAGCAATAGCGACAATGTATTTGGAACTGCTTAGCAATCTTAAATTAAGGTGTAGATTTAACTTTTTGGTACACACTCATTATGCAATCGATATCAAGTTGCGTATAAATATGAACTTTACATATTTATGCTAACTCGCCGTTTTGATGTTATTGGAGTTGTCATAGAGTTGTCGTATAGCCACAGCGACAGTGTATTTGGAGCAATTGCACAATCTTATATTAAGGTGTAGAATCGATTTTGTGATACATGCACATAAAGCAATCGATATCAAGTTGCGTAAAAATATGAACTTTACATATTTATGCTAACTAGCCGTTTTGATGTTATTGGAGTTGTCATAGAGTTGCCCAATAGCAATAGCGACAGTGTATTTGGAACAATTTTACAATCTTAAATTAAGGTGTAAAATTGATTTTTTGGTACATACATATTATGCAATCGATATCAAGATGCGTAAAAATCTGAACTTTACATATTTATGCAAATTAGCAGTTTTGATGTTATTGGAGTTGTCATAGAGTTGTCCTATAGCAATAGCGACAATGTATTTGGAACAATTTTACAATTATAAATTAAGGTGTAGAATTGATTTTTTGATACATACACATTAAGCAATCGATATCAAGTTGAGTAAAAATATGAACTTTCCATATTTATGCTAACTAGCCGTTTTGATGTTATTGGAGTTGTCATAGAGTTGTCCTATAGCAATACCGACAATGTATTTGGAACAAATTAACAATCCAAAATTAAGGTGTATAATTGATTTTTTAGTAAATACATACACATTAAGCAATCGATATCAAGATGCGTAAAAATATGAACTTTACATATTTCTGTTATATAGCCGTTTTGATGTTAATGGTGCTTTCCTAGAGTTGTCGTATAGCCATAGCGACTGTGTATTTGGAACAATTTTACAATCTTAATCTAAGATGTAAAATTGATTTTTTGGTACACACATATTATGCAATCGATATCAAGATGCGTAAAAATATGAACTTTACATATTTAGGCAAATTAGCCGTTTTGATGTTATTTGAGTTGTCATAGAGTTGTCCTATAGCAATAGCGACAATGAATTTGGAACAATTTTACAATTATAAATTAAGGTGTAGAATTGATTTTTTGATACATACACATTAAGCAATCGATATCAAGTTGTGTAAAAATATGAACTTTACATATTTATGCTAACTAGCCGTTTTGATGTTATTGGAGTTGTCATAGAGTTGTCCTATAGCAATAGCGACAATGTATTTGGAACAATTTAACAATCCTAAATTAAGATGTAAAATTGATTTTTTGGTACATACATATTATGCAATCGATATCAAGATGCGTAAAAATATGAACTTTACATATTTATGCAAATTAGCCGTTTTGATGTTATTGGAGTTGTCATAGAGTTATCTTATAGCAATAGCGACAATGTATTTGGAACAACTTAACAATCCTAAATTAAGGTGTAGAATTGATTTTTTGATACATACACATTAAGCAAACGATATCAAGTTGAGTAAAAATATGAACTTTACATATTTATGCTAATTAGCCGTTTTGATGTTATTGTTGTCATAGAGTTGTCCTACGGCAATAGCGACAATGTTTTTGGAACAATTTAACAATCCTAAATTAAGGTGTATAATTGATTTTTTAGTACATACTTACACATTAAGCAATCGATATCAAGATGCGTAAAAATATGAACTTACATATTTCTGTTAATTAGCCGTTTTGATGCTATTGGAGCTTTCATAGAGTTGTCGTATAGCCATAACGACAGTGTTTCTGGAGCAATTTCACAAACTTAAGTTAAGGTGTAGAAACGATTGTTCGATACATACACATTAAGCAATCGATATCAAGTTGCGTAAAAATATGAACTTTACATATTTATGCTAACTCGCCGTTTTGATGTTATTGGAGTTGTCATAGGGTTGTCGTATAGCCATAGCGACAGTGTATTTGCAGCAATTTCGCAATCTTATATTAAGGTGTAGAATCGTGTTTTTGATACATACACAATATGCAATCGATATCAGGTAGCGTAAAAATATTAACTTTACATATTTCTGTCAATTAGCCGTTTTTTTGTTATTGGAGTTGTCATAGAGTTGCCCTATAGCAATAGCGACAGTGTATTTGGAACAATTTTACAATCTTAAATTAAGATGTAAAATTGATTTTTTGGTACATACATATTATGCAATCGATATCAAGATGTGTAAAAATATGAATTTTACATATTTATGCAAATTAGCCGTTTCGATTTTATTGGAGTTGTCACAGAGTTGTTCTATAGATATAGCGACAGTGTATTTGGAGCAATTTCACAACCTTATATTAAGGTGTATAATCGATTTTTTGATACATACACAATATGCAATCGATATCAAGATGCGTAAAAATATAAAATTTACATATTTAGGCAAATTAGCCGTTTTGATGTTATTGGAGTTGTCATAGAGTTGTTCTATAGCAATAGCGACAGTGTATTTGGAACAATTTTACAATCTTAAATTAAGATGTAAAATTGATTTTTTGGTACATACATATTTTGCAATCGATATCAAGATGCGTAAAAATATGAACTTTACATATTTATGCAAGTTAGCCGTTTTGATGTTATTGGAGTTGTCATAGAGTTGTCTTATAGCAATAGCGACAATGTATTTGGAACAACTTTACAATCCTAAATTGAGGTGTAGAATTGATTTTTTGATACATACACATTAAGCAAACGATATCAAGTTGAGTAAAAATATGAACTTTACATATTTATGCTAACTAGCCGTTTTGATGTTATTGTTGTCATAGAGTTGTCCTATGGCAATAGCGACAATGTTTTTGGAACAATTTAACAATCCTAAATTAAGGTGTATAATTGATTTTTTAGTACATACTTACACATTAAGCAATCGATATCAAGATGCGTAAAAATATGAACTTACATATTTCTGTTAATTAGCCGTTTTGATGCTATTGGAGCTTTAATAGAGTTGTCGTATAGCCATAACGACAGTGTCTCTGGAGCAATTTCACAATCTTAAGTTAAGGTGTAGAAACGATTGTTCGATACATACACATTAAGCAATCGATATCAAGTTGCGTAAAAATATGAACTTTACATATTTATGCTAACTCGCCGTTTTGATGTTATTGGAGTTGTCATAGAGTTGCCCTGTAGCAATAGCGACAGTGTATTTGGAACAAATTTACAATCTTATATTAAGGTGTAGAATCGAGTTTTTGATACATACACAATATGCAATCGATATCAGATAGCGTAAAAATATTAACTTTACATATTTATGCAAATTAGCCGTTTTGATGTTATTGGAGTTGTCATAGAGTTGTTCTATAGCAATAGCGGCAGTGTATTTGGAACAACTTTGCAATCTCAAATTAAGGTGAAGAGTTGATTTTTTGATACATACACATTAAGCAATCGATATCGAGTTGCGTAAAAATATGAACTGTACATATTTATGCTAACTAGCCGTTTTGATGTTATTGGAGTTGTCATAGTGTTGCCCATTAGCAATAGCGACAGTGTATTTGGAACAATTTTACAATCTTAAATTAAGATGTAAAAATGATTTTTTGGTACATACATATTATGCAATCGATATCAAGATGCGTAAAAATATGAACTTTACATATTTATGCAAATTAGCCGTTTTGATGCTATTGGAGTTGTCACAGAGTTGTTCTATAGCAACAGCGACAGTGTATTTGGAACAACTTTGCAATCTTAAATTAAGGTGTAAAATTGATTTTTTGGTACATACATATTATGCAATCGATATCAAGATGCGTAAAAATATGAACTTTACATATTTATGCAAATTAGCCGTTTTGATGTTATTGGAGTTGTCGTATAGCCATAACGACAGTGTCTTTGGAGCAATTTCACAATCTTACGTTAAGGAGTATAATCGATTTTTCGATACATACACATTAAGCAATCGATATCACGTTGCGTAAAAATATGAACTTTACATATTTATGCTAACTCGCCGTTTTGATGTTATTGGAGTTGTCATAGAGTTGTCGTATAGCCATAGCGACAAGGTATTTAGAGCAAATTAACAATCCTAAATTAAGGTGTAGAATCGATTTTTTGATACATACACAATATGCAATAGATATCAGGTAGCGTAAAAATATGAACTTCACATAATTTTGCTAATTACCCGTTTTGATGTTATTGGAGTTGTCATAGAGTTGCCCAATAGCAATAGCGACAGTGTATTTGGAACAATTTTACAATCTTAAATTAAGATGTAAAATTGATTTTTGGTACATACATATTATGCGATCGATATCAAGATGCGTAAAAATATGAACTTTACATATTTATGCAAATTAGCCGTTTTGATGCTATTGGAGTTGTCATAGAGTTGTTCTATAGCAATAGCGACAGTGTATTTGGAACAATTTTACAATCTTAAATTAAGATGTAAAATTGATTTTTTGGTACATACATATTTTGCAATCGATATCAAGATGCGTAAAAATATGAACTTTACATATTTATGCAAATTTGCCGTTTTGATGTTATTGGAGTTGTCATAGAGTTGTCCTATAGCAATAGCGACAATGTATTTGGAACAACTTAGCAATCTTAAATTAAGGTATAAAATTGATTTTTTGGTACATACACACTATGCAATCGATATCAAGTTGCGTAAAAATATGAACTTTACATATTTATGCTAATTAACCTTTTTGAAGTTATGGGAGTTGTCATAGAGTTGCCCTATAGCAATAGCGACAGTGTATTTGGAACAAATTTACAATCTTAAATTAAGATGTAAAATTGATTTTTTGGTACACACATATTATGCAATCGATATCAGGATGCGTTAAAATATGATCTTTACATATTTAGGCAAATTAGCCGTTTTGATGTTATTTGAGTTGTCATAGAGTTGTCCTATAACAATAGCGACAATGTATTTGGAACAATTTTAAAATTACAAATTAAGGCGTAGAATTGATTTTTTGATACATACACATTAAGCAATCGATATCAAGTTGCGTAAAAATATGAACTTTACATATTTATGCTAACTAGCCGTTCTGATGTTATTGGAGTTGTCATAGAGTTGTCCTATAGCAATAGCGACAATGTATTTGGAACAAATGAACAATCCAAAATTAAGGTGTATAATTGATTTTTTAGTAAATACATACACATTAAGCAATCGATATCAAGTTGTATAAAAATATGAACTGTACATATTTATGCTAACTAGCCGTTTTGATGTTATTGGAATTGTCACAGAGTTGTCCTATAGCAATAGCGACAATGTATTTGGAACAAATTAACAATCCAAAATTAGGGTATTTAATTGATTTTTTAGTAAATACATACACATTAAGCAATCGATATCAAGATGCGTAAAAATATGAACTTTACATATTTTTGTTAATTAGCCGTTTTGATGTTAATGGAGCTTTCATAGAGTTGTCGTATAGCCATAGCGACTGTGTATTTGGAGCAATTTCACAATCTTACATTAAGGTGTAGAATCGATTTTTTGATACATATGCAATATGCAATCTATATCAAGTTTCGTAAAAATATGAACTTTACATATTTCTGTCAATTAGCCGTTTTTTTGTTATTGGAGTTGTCATAGAGTTGCCCTATAGCAATAGCGACAGTGTATTTGGAACAACTTTGCAATCTTAAATTAAGGTGTAAAATTTATTTTTTGTTACATACATATTATGCAATCGATATCAAGATGCGTAAAAATATGAACTTTACATATTTAAGCAAATTAGCCGTTTTGATGTTATTGGAGTTGTCATAGAGTTGTTCTATAGCAATAGCGACAGTGTATTTGGAACAATTTTACAATCTTAAATTAAGATGTAAAATTGATTTTTTGCTACATACATATTATGCAATCGATATCAAGTTGTGTAAAAATATGAACTTTACATATTTATGCTAACTAGCCTTTTTGATGTTATTGGAATTGTCACAGAGTTGTCCTATAGCAATAGCGACAATGTATTTGGAACAAATTAACAATCCAAAATTAGGGTGTTTAATTGATTTTTTAGTAAATACATACACATTAAGCAATCGATATCAAGATGCGTAAAAATATGAACTTTACATATTTTTGTTAATTAGCCGTTTTGATGTTAATGGAGCTTTCATAGAGTTGTCGTATAGCCATAGCGACTGTATATTTGGAGCAATTTCACAATCTTATATTAAGGTGTAGAATCGATTTTTTGATACATACACAATATGCAATCGATATCAAGTTTCGTAAAAATATGAACTTTACATATTTCTGTCAATTAGCCGTTTTTTTGTTATTTGAGTTGTCATAGAGTTGTCCTATAACAATAGCGACAATGTATTTGGAACAATTTTAAAATTATAAATTAAGGCGTAGAATTGATTTTTTGATACATACACATTAAGCAATCGATATCAAGATGCGTAGAAATATGAACTTTACATATTTATGCTAATTAACCTTTTTGAAGTTATGGGAGTTGTCATAGAGTTGCCCTATAGCAATAGCGACAGTGTATTTGGAAGAATTTTACAATCTTAAATTAAGATGTAAAATTGATTTTTTGGTACATACATATTATGCAATCGATATCAAGATGCGTAAAAATATGAACTTTACATATTTATGAAAATTACCCTTTTTGAGGTAATGGGAGTTGTCATAGAGTTGTTCTATAGCAATAGCGACAGTGTATTTGGAACAACTTTGCAATCTTAAATTAAGGTGTAATATTGATTTTTTGGCGCATACATATTATGCAATCGATATCAATATTAGAATTGTCATAGAGTTGTCCTATAGCAATAGCGACAATGTATTTGGAACAAATTAACAATTCAAAATTAGGGTGTATAATTGATTTTTTAGTATGTAAATACATACACATTAAGCAATCGATATCAAGATGCGTAAAAATATGAACTTTACACATTTATGCAAATTAGCCGTTTTGATGTTATTGGAGTTGTCATAGAGTTGTCGTATAGCCATAGCGACAGTGTATATGGAGCAATTTCACAATCTTATATTAAGGTGTAGAATCGATTTTTTGATACATACACAATATGCAATCGATATCAGGTAGCGTAAAAATATGATCTTTATATATTTAGGCAAATTAGCCGTTTTGATGTTTTTGGAGTTGTCATAGAGTTGCCCAATAGCAATAGCGACAGTGTATTTGGAACAATTTTACAATCTTAAATTAAGATATAAAATTGATTTTTTGGTACATACATATCATGCGATCGATATCAAGATGCGTAAAAATATGAACTTTACATATTTATGCAAATTAGCCGTTTTGATGTTATTGGAGGCGTCATAGAGTTGTTCTATAGCAATTGCGACAGTGTATTTGGAACAGCTTTGCAATCTTAAATTAAGGTGTAAAATTGATTTTTTGGTACATACATATTATGCAATCAATATCAAGATGTGTAAAAATATGAACTTTACATATTTATGCTAATTTCCCTATTTTGCAGTTATGGGAGTTGTCATAGAGTTACCCTATAGCAATAGCGACAGTGTATTTGGAACATTTTTACAATCTTAAATTAAGATGTAAAATTGATTTTTGGTACATACATATTATGCAATCGATATCAAGTTGCGTAAAAATATGAACTTTACATATTTATGCAAATTAGCCGTTTTGTTTTAATTGGAGTTGTCATAGAGTTGCCCTATAGCAATAGCGACAGTGTATTTGGAACAATTTTACAATCTTAAATTAAGATGTAAAATTTATTTTTTGGTACATACATATTATGCAATCGATATCAAGATGCGCAAAAATATGAACTTTACATATTTATGCAAATTAGCCGTTTTGATGCTATTGGAGTTGTCACAGAGTTATTCTATAGCAATAGCGACAGTGTATTTGGAACAACTTTGCAATCTTAAATTAAGGTGTAATATTGATTTTTTGGCACATACATATTATGCAATCGATATCAATATTGGAATTGTCATAGAGTTGTCCTATAGCAATAGCGACAATGTATTTGGAACAAATTAACAATCCAAAATTAGGGTGTATAATTAATTTTTTAGTATGTAAATACATACACATTAAGCAATCGATATCAAGATGCGTAAAAATATGAACTTTACATATTTATGCAAATTAGCCGTTTTGATGTTATTGGAGTCGTTATAGAGTTGTTCTATAGCAATTGCGACAGTGTATTTGGAACAACTTTGCAATCTTAAATTAAGGTGTAAAATTAATTTTTTGGTACATACATATTATGCAATCGATATCAAGATGTGTAAAAATCTGAACTTTACATATTTATGCTAATTACCCTTTTTGAAGTTATGGGAGTTGTCATAGAGTTACCCTATAGCAATAGCGACAGTGTATTTGGAACATTTTTACAATCTTAAATTAAGGTGTAAAATTGATTTTTGGTACATATATATTATGCAATCGATATCAAGATGCGTAAAAATATGAACTTTACATATTTATGCAAATTAGCCGTTTTGATGCTATTGAAGTTGTCACAGAGTTGTTCTATAGCAATAGCGACAGTGTCTTTGGAACAACTTTGCAATCTTAAAATAAGGGGTAAAATTGATTTTTTTGTACACTAATATTATGCAATCGATATCAAGATGCGTAAAAATATGAACTTTACATATTTATGCAAATTAGCCGTTTTGATGTTATTGGAGTTGTCATAGAGTTGTCCTATAGCAATAGCGACAATGTATTTGAAACAATTTAACAATCCTGAATTAAGGTGTAAATTGATTTTTTTTGATGCATACACATTATGCAATCGATATCAAGAAGCGTAAAAATATGAACTTTACATATTTATGCAAATTAGGCGTCTTGATGCTATTGGAGTTGTCACAGAGTTGTTCTATAGCAATAGCGACAGTGTATTTGGAACAAGTTCCAATCTTAAATTAAGGTGTAAAATTGATTTTTTGGTACATACACATTAAGCAATCGATATCAAGTTTCGTAAAAAATATGAACTTTACATATTTATGCAAATTAGCCGTTTTGATGTTATTGGAGTTATCATAGAGTTGTCCTATAGCAATAGCGACAGTGTCTTTGGAACAACTTTGCAATCTTAAAATAAGGTGTAAAATTGATTTTTTGGTACATACATATTATGCAATCGATATCAAGATGCGTAAAAATATGAACTTTACATATTTATGCAAATTAGCCGTTTTGATGTTATTGGAGTTGTCATAGAGTTGTCCTATAGAAATTGCGACAGTGTATTTGAAACAACTTTGCAATCATAAATTAAGGTGTAAAATTGATTTTTTTACATACATATTATGCAATCGATATCAAGATGTGTAAAAATATGAACTTTACATATTTATGCAAATTAGCCGTTTTGATGTTATTGGAGTTATCATAGAGTTGTCCTATAGCAATAGCGACAGTGTATTTGGAACAATTTTACAATCTGAAATTAAGGTGTAAAATTGATTTTTTGGTACATACATATTATGCAATCGATATCAAGATGCGTAAAAATATGAACTTTACATATTTATGAAAATTACCCTTTTTGAGGTTATGGGAGTTGTCATAGAGTTGTTCTATAGCAATAGCGACAGTGTATTTGGAACAACTTTGCAATCTTAAATTAAGGTGTAATATTGATTTTTTGGCACATACATATTATGCAATCGATATCAATATTGGAATTGTCATAGAGTTGTCCTATAGCAATAGCGACAATGTATTTGGAACAAATTAACAATCCAAAATTAGGGTGTATAATTGATTTTTTAGTAAATACATACACATTAAGCAATCGATATCAAGATGCGTAAAAATATGAACTTTACACATTTATGCAAATTAGCCGTTTTGATGTTATTGGAGTTGTCATAGAGTTGTCGTATAGCCATAGCGACAGTGTATTTGGAGCAATTTCACAATCTTATATTAAGGTGTAGAATCGATTTTTTGTTACATACACCATATGCAATCGATATCAGGTAGCGTAAAAATATCAACTTCACATATTTTTGCTAATTACCCGTTTTGATGTTATTGGAGTTGTCATAGAGTTGCCCAATAGCAATAGCGACAGTGTATTTGGAACAGTTTTACAATCTTAAATTAAGATATAAAATTGATTTTTTGGTACATACATATTATGCAATCGATATCAAGATGCGCAAAAATATGAACTTTACATATTTATGCAAATTAGCTGTTTTGATGTTATTGGAGTCGTCATAGAGTTGTTCTATAGCAATTGCGACAGTGTATTTGGAACAACTTTGCAATATTAAATTAAGGTGTAAAATTGATTTTTTGGTACATACATATTATGCAATCGATATCAAGATGTGTAAAAATATGAACTTTACATATTTATGCTAATTACCCTTTTTGCAGTTATTGGAGTTGTCATAGAGTTACCCTATAGCAATAGCGAGAGTGTATTTGGAACATTTTTACAATCTTAAATTAAGATGTAAAATTGATTTGTGGTACATACATATTATGCAATCGATATCAAGTTGCGTAAAAATATGAACTTTACATATTTATGCAAATTAGCCGTTTTGTTTTAATTGGAGTTGTCATAGAGTTGCCCTATAGCAATAGCGACAGTGTATTTGGAACAATTTTACAATCATAAATTAAGATGTAAAATTGATTTTTTGGTACACACATATTATGCAATCGATATCAAGATGCGTAAAAATATGAACTTTACATATTTATGAAAATTACCCTTTTTGAGGTAATGGGAGTTGTCATAGAGTTGTTCTATAGCAATAGCGACAGTGTATTTGGAACAACTTTGCAATCTTAAATTAAGGTGTAATATTGATTTTTTGGCGCATACATATTATGCAATCGATATCAATATTAGAATTGTCATAGAGTTGTCCTATAGCAATAGCGACAATGTATTTGGAACAAATTAACAATTCAAAATTAGGGTGTATAATTGATTTTTTAGTATGTAAATACATACACATTAAGCAATCGATATCAAGATGCGTAAAAATATGAACTTTACACATTTATGCAAATTAGCCGTTTTGATGTTATTGGAGTTGTCATAGAGTTGTCGTATAGCCATAGCGACAGTGTATTTCGAGCAATTTCACAATCTTATATTAAGGTGTAGAATCGATTTTTTGATACATACACAATATGCAATCGATATCAGGTAGCGTAAAAATATGAACTTCACATACTTTTGCTAATTAATCGTTTTGATGTTATTGGAGTTGTCATAGAGTTGCCCTATAGCAATAGCGACAGTGTATATGGAACAACTTTGCAATCTTAAGTTAAGGTGTAGAATCGATTTTTCGATACATACACATTAAGCAATCGATATCAAGATGCGTAAAATATGAACTTTACATATTTATGCAAATTAGCCGTTTTGATGTTATTGGAGTTGTCATAGAGTTGTTCTATAGCAATTGCGACAGTGTATTTGGAACAACTTTGCAATCTTAAATTAAGGTGTAAAATTGATTTTTTGGTACATACATATTATGCAATCGATATCAAGTTGCGTAAAA
>NW_024395323.1:0-13992 GCF_016617805.1 Bactrocera tryoni | reverse complement strand
AACTCCAATGACATCAAAACGGCTAATTAGCATAAATATGTATAGTTCATATTTTTACGCAACTTGATATCGTCTGCTTAATGTATATGTACTAAAAAATCGATTCTACACCTTAATATAAGATTGTGAAATTACTCCAAATACACTGTTGTTATGGCTATACGACAACTCTCTGACAACTCCATGACAATTCCAATAACATCAAAACGGCTAATTAGAACAAATATGTAAAGTTCATATTTTTACGCAACTTGATATCGATTGTTTAATGTATATGTACTAAAAAATCGATTCTACACCTTAATTTAAGATTATAAAATTGCATCAAATACACTGCCGATACGGCTATACGACAACTCTACGACAACTCCAATAACATCAAAACGGCAAATTAAAAGAAATATGTAAAGTTCATTGTTTTACACTACTTGATGTCGATTGCTTAATGTCTATGCACCAAAAAATCCATTCTACACCATAATATAAGATTGTGAAGTTGTTCCAAATACACTGTCGTTATGGCTATACGAAAACTCTATGACAACTCCAATAACATAAAAACGGCAAATTAAAAGAAATACGGAAAGTTCATATTTTTACGCAACCTGATATCGATTGCTTAATGTATATGAAGGAAAAAGTCGATTCTACACCTTAATATAGGATAGTTAAATTGCTTCAAATACACTGTCGTTATGGCTATACGACAATTCTATGACAACTCCAATAACTTCAAAACCGCTAATTAGCATAAGCATGTAAAGTTCATATTTTTACGCAACTTGATATCGATTGCTTACTGTATATTTACCAAAAAATCAATTCTACACCTTAATATGTATGTATAATATGGCTAATGTATATGTACTAAAAGATCGATTCTACTCCTTAACGTTAGATGCTCCAAATACACTGTCGTTATGGCTATACGTCATCTCTATGACAACTCCAATAACATCAAAACGGTTAATTAGCATAAATATGTAAAGTTCATATTTTTACGCTTCTTGATATCGATTGCTTACTGTATATGTACAAAATATCAATTATACTCCCTAACGTAAGATTGTGAAATTGCTCCAAATACGCTGTCGTTATGGCTATACGAAAACTCTATGACAACTCCAATAACATCAAAACGGCTAATCAGCATAGATATGTAAAGTTCATATTTTTACGCAACCTGATATCGATTGCTTAATGTATATGAAGGAAAAAGTCGATTCTACACCTTAATATAAGATTGTGAAAGTGCTGCAAATATATTGTCGTTATGGCTATACGACAACTCTATGACAACTCCAATAACATCAAAACGGCTAGTTGGCATTGATATGTAAAGTTCATATTTTTACGCAACTTGATATCGATTGCTTACTGTATATGTACAAAATATCAATTCTACTCCCTAACGTAAGATTGTGAAATTGCTCCAAATACGCTGTCGTTATGGCTATACGACAACTCTATGACAACTCCAATAACATCAAAACGGCTAATCAGCATAGATATGTAAAGTTCATATTTTTACGCAACCTGATATCGATTGCTTAATGTGTATGAAGGAAAAAGTCGATTCTACACCTTAATATAAGATTGTGAAAGTGCTGCAAATATATTGTCGTTATGGCTATACGACAACTCTATGACAACTCCAATAACATGAAAGCGGCTAATTAGCATAAATATGTAAAGTTCATATTTTTACGCAACCTGATATCGATTGCTTAGTGCATATGTACCAAAAAATCAATTCTATTCCTTAACGTAAGATTGTGAAATTGCGTTATGGCTATACGACAACTCTGTGACAACTCCTATAACATCAAAACGGTTAATTAGCATAAATATGTAAAGTTCATATTTTTACGCATCTTGATATCGATTGCTTAATGTATATGCACTAAAAAATCGATTCTACACCTTAATATAAGATAGTGAAATTGCTCTAAATACACTGTCGTTATGGCTATACGACATTTCTATGACAACTCCAATAATATGAAAGCGGCTAATTAGCATAAATATGTAAAGTTCATATTTTTACGCATCTTGATATCGATTGCTTACTGTATATTTACAAAAAAATCAATTCTACTCCTTAACGTTAGATCGTGAAATTGCTCCAATTACACTGTCGTTATGGCTATAGACAACTCTATGACAACTCCAATAACATGAAAGCGGCTAATTACCATAAATATGTAAAGTTCATATTTTTACGCAACCTGATATCGATTGCTTACTGCATATGTACCAAAAAATCAATTCTATTCCTTAACGTAAGATTGTGAAATTGCGTTAAGGCTATACGACAACTCTATGACAACTCCAATAACATGAAAGCGGCTAATTAGCATAAATATGTAAAGTTCCTATTTTAACGCAACATGATATCGAGTGCTTACTGTATATTTACCAAAAAATCAATTCTACACCTTAATATAAGATTGAAAAATGCTCCAAATACAATGTCGTTATGGCTATGCGACAACTCTATGACAACTCTAATAACATGAAAGTGGCTAATTTGCATTGATATGTAAAGTTCATATGTTTACGCAACTTGATATCGATTGCTTAATGTATATGTACTAAAAAGTCTATTCGACACCTTAATATAAGATTATGAAATTGCACCAAATACACTGTCGTTATGGCTATAGACAACCCTGTGACAACTCCAATAATATGAAAGCGGCTAATTAGCATAAATATGTAAAGTTCATCTTTTTACGCAACTTGATATCGATTGCTTACTGCATATGTACCAAAAAATCAATTCTATTCCTTAACGTAAGATTGTGAAATTGCGTTATGGCTATACGACAACTCTGTGACAACTCCAATAACATGAAAGCATCTAATTAGCATAAATATGTAATGTTCATATTTTTACGCAACTTGATATCGATTGCTTAATGTATATGTACTAAAAAGCCTATTCGACACCTTAATATAAGATTATGAAATTGCACCAAATACACTGTCGTTATGGTTATACGACAACTCTATGACAACTCCAATAACATCAAAACGGTTAATTGGCATAAATATGTAAAGTTCATATTTATACGCAACCTGATATCGATTGCGTAATGTGTATGTATCAAAAAATCGATTCTACACCTTAATATACGACAACTCTATGACAACTCCAATAACATCAAAACGGCTAATTAGCATAAATATGTAAAGTTCATATTTTTACGCATCTTGATATCGATTGCTTACTGTATAATTACAAAAAAATCAATTCTACTCCTTAACGTTAGATTGTGAAATTGCTCCAAATACACTGTCGTTATGGCTATACGACAACTCTATGACAACTCCAATAACATGAAAGCGGCTAATTAGCATAAATATGTAAAGTTCATATTTTAACGCAACATGATATCGAGTGCTTACTGTATATTTACCAAAAAATCAATTCTACACCTTAATATAAGATTGAAAAATACTCCAAATACAATGTCGTTATGGCTATGCGACAACTCTATGACAACTCCAATAACATGAAATCGGCTAATTAGCATAAATATGTAAAGTTGATATTTTTACGCAACCTGATATCGATTGCTTACTGCATATGTACCAAAAAATCAAATCTATTCCTTAACGTAAGATTGTGAAATTGCGTTATGGCTATACGACAACTCTATGACTACTCCAATAACATTAAAGCGGCTAATTAGCATAAATATGTAATGTTCATATTTTTACGCAACTTGATATCGATTGCTTAATGTATATTTACCAAAAAATCAATTCTACACCTTAATATAAGATTGAAAAATACTCCAAATACAATGTCGTTATGGCTATGCGACAACTCTATGACAACTTCAATAACATCAAAACGGCTAATTAGCATAAATATGTATAGTTCATATTTTTACGCAACTTGATATCGTCTGCTTAATATATATGTACTAAAAAATCGATTCTACACCTTAGTATAAGATTGTGAAATTACTCCAAATACACTGTCGTTATGGCTATACGACAACTCTCTGACAACTCCATGACAATTCCAATAACATCAAAACGGCTAATTAGCATAAATATGTAAAGTTTATATTTTTACGCAACTTGATATCGATTGTTTAATGTATATGTACTAAAAAATCGATTCTACAACTTAATTTAAGATTATAAAACCAAATACACTGCCGCTACGGCTATACGACAACTCCAATAACATCAAAACGGCAAATTAAAAGAAATATGTAAAGTTCATAGTTTTACACTACTTGATGTCGCTTGCTTCATGTCTATGCACCAAAAAATCAATTCTACACCATAATATAAGATTGTGAAGTTGTTCCAAATACACTGTCGTTATGGCTATACGAAAACTCTATGACAAATCCAATAACATAAAAACGGCAAATTAAAAGAAATACGGAAAGTTCATATTTTTACACAACTTGATGTCGATTGCTTAATGTCAATGCACCAAAAAATCAATTCTACACCTTAATATAAGATTGTAAAATTGCTTCAAATACACTGTCTTTATGGCTATACGACAACTCTATGAAAACTCCAATAACATCAAAACGGCTAATCAGCATAAATATGTAAAATTCATATTTTTACGCAACTTGATATCGATTGCTTAATGTATATGAAGGAAAAAGTCGATTCTACACCTTAATATAAGATTGTGAAAGTGCTGCAAATATATTGTCGTTATGGCTATACGACAACTCTATGACAACTCCAATAACATCAAAACGGCTAATTTGCATTGATATGTAAAGTTCATATTTTTACGCAACTTGATATCGATTGCTTACTGTATATGTACAAAATATCAATTCTACTCCCTAACGTAAGATTGTGAAATTGCTCCAAATACACTGTCGTTATGGCTATACGCCAACTCTATGACAACTCCAATAACATCAAAACGGCTAATTAGCATAGATATGTAAAGTTCATATTTTTACGCAACTTGATATCGATTGCTTACTGTATATGTACAAAATATCAATTCTACTCCCTAACGTAAGATTGTGAAATTGCTCCAAATACGCTGTCGTTATGGCTATACGACAACTCTATGTTAACTCCAATAACATCAAAACGGCTTATTAGGATAGACATATAAAGTTCATATTTTTACGGAACCTGATATCGATTGCTTACTGTATATGCACAAAATATCAGTTCTACTGCCTAACGTAAGATTGTGAAATTGCTCCAAATACACTGTCGTTATGGCTATACGACAACTCTATGACAACTCCAATAACATCAAAACGGCTAATTAGCATAAATATGTATAGTTCATATTTATACGCAACCTGATATCGATTGCATAATGTGTATGTACAAAAAATCAATTCTACACCTTAATATAAGATTGTAAAATTGCGCCAAATACACTGTCGTTATGGCTATACGACAACTCCAATAACATCAAAACGGCTAATTAGCATTGATATGTAAAGTTCACACTTTTACGCAACTTGATATCGATTGCTTAGTGTATATGTACAAAATATCAATTCAACTCCCTAACGTAAGATTGTGAAATTGCTCCAAATACGCTGTCGTTATGGCTATACGACAACTCTATGTTAACTTCAATAACATCAAAACGGCTAATTAGCATAAATATGTAAAGTTCATATTTTAACGTAACCTGATATCAATTGCTTACTGTATGTATATGTACCAAAAAATCAATTCTACACCTTAATATAAGATTGAAAAATGCTCCAAATACCATGTCGTTATGGCTATGCGACAACTCTATGACAACTCCAATAACATCAAAACGGCTAATTAGCATAAATATGTATAGTTCATTTTTTTAAGAAACTTGATATCGATTGGTTAATGTATGTGTACCAAAAAATCAATTCTACACCTTAATATAAGATTATGAAATTGCTCCAAATACACTGTCGTTATGGCTTTGCGGCAACTCTATGACAACTCCAATAACATCAAAACGGCTAATAAGGATAGACATATAAAGTTCATATTTTTACGCAACCTGATATCGATTGCTTACTGTATATGTACAAAATATCAGTTCTACTCCCTAACGTAAGATTGTGAAATTGCTCCAAATACACCGTCGTTATGGCTATACGACAACTCTATGACAACTCCAATAACATCAAAACGGCTAATTAGCATAAATATGTAAAGTTCATATTTTTACGCATCTTGATATCGATTGCTTTGTATATATACTAAAAAATCGATTCTACACCTTGGTTTAAGATTGTGAAATTGCTCCAAATAAACTGTCCTTATGCCTATACGACAACTCTCTGACAACTCCAATGACATCAAAACAGCTAATTAAAAGAAATATGAAAAGTTCATATTTTTACGCAACTTGATATCGATTGCTTAGTGTATATGTACCAAAAAATCAATTTTACTCCAAAATATGAGATTGTGAAATTGCTCCAAATACGCTGTCGTTATGGCTATACGACAACTATATGACAACTCCAATAACATCAAAACGGCTAATTAGCATAAATATGTAAAGTTCATATTTTAACGCAACCTGATATCGATTGCTTACTGTATATGTACCAAAAAATCAATTCTTCACCAAAATATGAGATTGTAAAATTGCTCCAAATACACTGTCGTTATGGCTATACGACAACTCTATGACAACTCCAATAACATTAAAACGGCAAATTGGCATAAAGATGAAAAGTTCATATTTTTACGCAAGTTGATATCGATTTGCTATGCTCCAAAAAATCCATTCTACACCTTAATATAAGATTGTGAAATTGCTCCAAATACATTGTCGTTATGGCTATCCACTCCAATAACATCAAAACAGCTAGTTAAAAGAAATATGTAAAGTTCATATTTGTACACAACTTGATATCGATTGCTTAATGTCTATGCACCAAAAAATCACTTCTACACCTTAATATAAGATTGTGAAATTGCTCCAAATACACTGTCGTTATGGCTATACGACAACTCTATGACAACTCCAATGACATCAAAACGGCTAATTAGCATAAATATGTTAAGTTCATATTTTTGCGCAGCTTGATATCGATTGCTTAATGTACATATACTGAAAAATCGATTCTACACCTTAATATAAGATTGTGAAATTGCTCCAAATACACTGTCGTTATGGCTATACGACAACTCTATGGCAACTCCAATAACTTCAAAACGGCTAATTAGCATAATTATATAAAGTTCATATTTTTACACAAATTGTTATCGATTCTTTAATGTATATGTACTAAAAAATCGATTCTACACCTTAATATAAGATTGTGAAATTGCTCCAAATACACTGTCGTTATGGCTATACGACAACTCTATGACAACTCCATGACAATTCCAATAACATCAAAACGGCTAATTAGCATAAATATGTAAAGTTCATATTTTTACGCAACTTGATATCGAGTGCTAACTGTATATGTACCAAAAAATCAATTCTACTCCTTAACGTAAGATGGTGAAATTGCTCCAAATAGTCTGTCGTTATGGCTATGCGAACACTCTATGACATCTCCAATAAATCAATCAAACCAACTAATTAAAAGAAATATGTAAAGCTCATATTTTTACGCAACTTGATATCGATTGCTTACTGTATATGTACCAAAAAATCAATTCTACACCTAAATATGAGATTGTAAAATTGCTCCAAATACACTGTCGTTATGGCTATACGACAACTCTATGACAACTCCAATAACATTAAAACGGCAATTAGCATAAATATGTATAATTCATATTTTTACGCAACTTGATATCGTCTGCTTAATGTATATGTATTAAAAAATCGATTCTACACCTTAATATAAGATTGTGAAATTACTCCAAATACACTGTTGTTATGGCTATACGACAACTCTATGACAACTCCATGACAATTCCAATAACATCAAAACGGCTAATTAGCATAAATATGTAAAATTCATATTTTTACGCAACTTGATATCGAGTGCTAACTGTATATGTACCAAAAAATCAATTCTACTCCTTAACGTAAGATTGTGAAATTGCTCCAAATACACTGCCGTTATGGCTATACGACAACTCTATGACAACTCAAATAACATCAAAACAGCTAATTAAAAGAAACATGTAAAATTCATAATTTTACGCAACTTGATATCGATTGCTTAATGTATATTACTAAAAAATCGATTCTACACCTTAATATAAGACTGCGAATTTGCTTCAAATACACTGTCGTTATGCATACACGACAACTCTCTGACAACTCCAATGACATCAAAACGGCTAATTAGCATAAATATGTAATGTTCATATTTTTACGCAACTTGATAGCGATTGGTTAAAGTATGTGTACTAAAAAATCAATTCTACACCTTTATATAAGATTGTGAAATTGCTCCAAGTACACTGTCATTATGGCTATACGACAACTCTATGACAACTCCAATGACATCAAAACGGCTAATTAGCATAAATATGTATAGTTCATATTTTTACGCAACTTGATATCGTCTGCTTAATGTATATGTACTAAAAAATCGATTCTACACCTTAATATAAGATTGAGAAATTGCTCCAAATACACTGTTGTTATGGCTATACGACAACTCTATGACAACTCCATGACAATTCCAATAACATCAAAACGGCTAATTAGCATAAATATGTAAAGTTCATATTTTTACGCAACTTGATATCGAGTGCTAACTGTATATGTACCAAAATATCAATTCTACTCCTTAACGTAAGATTGTGAAATTGCTCCAAATACACTGTCGTTATGGCTATACGACAACTCTATGAGAACTTAAATAACATCAAAACAGCTAATTAAAAGAAACATGTAAAGTTCATATTTTTACGCAACTTGATATCGATTGCTTACTGTATATGTACAAAATATCAATTCTACTCCCTAACGTAAGATTGTGAAATTGCTCCAAATACACTGTCGTTATGGCTATACGCCAACTCTATGACAACTCCAATAACATCAAAACGGCTAATTAGTATAGATATGTAAAGTTCATATTTTTACGCAACTTGATATCGATTGCTTACTGTATATGTACAAAATATCAATTCTACTCCCTAACGTAAGATTGTGAAATTGCTCCAAATACGCTGTCGTTATGGCTATACGACAACTCTATGTTAACTCCAATAACATCAAAACGGCTTATTAGGATAGACATATAAAGTTCATATTTTTACGGAACCTGATACCGATTGCTTACTGTATATGTACAAAATATCAGTTCTACTGCCTAACGTAAGATTGTGAAATTGCTCCCAATACACTGTCGTTATGGCTATACGACAACTCTATGACAACTCCAATAACATCAAAACGGCTAATTAGCATAAATATGTATAGTTCATATTTATACGCAACCTGATATCGATTGCATAATGTGTATGTACAAAAAATCAATTCTACACCTTAATATAATTAGCATTGATATGTAAAGTTCACACTTTTACGCAACTTGATATCGATTGCTTAGTGTATATGTACAAAATATCAATTCAACTCCCTAACGTAAGATTGTGAAATTGCTCCAAATACGCTGTCGTTATGGCTATACGACAACTCTATGTTAACTTCAATAACATCAAAACGGCTAATTAGCATAAATATGTAAAGTTCATATTTTAACGTAACCTGATATAAATTGCTTACTGTATGTATATGTACCAAAAAATCAATTCTACACCTTAATATAAGATTGAAAAATGCTCCAAATACCATGTCGTTATGGCTATGCGACAACTCTATGACAACTCCAATAACATCAAAACGGCTAATTAGCATAAATATGTATAGTTCATTTTTTTAAGAAACTTGATATCGATTGGTTAATGTATGTGTACCAAAAAATCAATTCTACACCTTAATATAAGATTATGAAATTGCTCCAAATACACTGTCGTTATGGCTTTGCGGCAACTCTATGACAACTCCAATAACATCAAAACGGCTAATAAGGATAGACATATAAAGTTCATATTTTTACGCAACCTGATATCGATTGCTTACTGTATATGTACAAAATATCAGTTCTACTCCCTAACGTAAGATTGTGAAATTGCTCCAAATACACCGTCGTTATGGCTATACGACAACTCTATGACAACTCCAATAACATCAAAACGGCTAATTAGCATAAATATGTAAAGTTCATATTTCTACGCATCTTGATATCGATTGCTTTGTATATATACTAAAAAATCGATTCTACACCTTGGTTTAAGATTGTGAAATTGCTCCAAATAAACTGTCCTTATGCCTATACGACAACTCTCTGACAACTCCAATGACATCAAAACAGCTAATTAAAAGAAATATGAAAAGTTCATATTTTTACGCAACTTGATATCGATTGCTTAGTGTATATGTACCAAAAAATCAATTTTACTCCTAAATATGAGATTGTGAAATTGCTCCAAATACGCTGTCGTTATGGCTATACGACAACTATATGACAACTCCAATAACATCAAAACGGCTAATTAGCATAAATATGTAAAGTTCATATTTTAACGCAACCTGATATCGAGTGCTTACTGTATATGTACCAAAAAATCAATTCTACTCCTTAACGTAAGATTGTGAAATTGCTCCAAATACTCTGTCGTTATGGCTATGCGAACACTCTAGACAACTCAAATAACATCAAAACAGCTAATTAAAAGAAACATGTAAAATTCATAATTTTACGCAACTTGATATCGATTGCTTAATGTATATTACTAAAAAATCGATTCTACACCTTAATATAAGACTGCGAATTTGCTTCAAATACACTGTCGTTATGCATACACGACAACTCTCTGACAACTCCAATGACATCAAAACGGCTAATTAGCATAAATATGTAATGTTCATATTTTTACGCAACTTGATAGCGATTGGTTAAAGTATGTGTACTAAAAAATCAATTCTACACCTTTATATAAGATTGTGAAATTGCTCCAAATACACTGTCATTATGGCTATACGACAACTCTATGACAACTCCAATGACATCAAAACGGCTAATTAGCATAAATATGTATAGTTCATATTTTTACGCAACTTGATATCGTCTGCTTAATGTATATGTACTAAAAAATCGATTCTACACCTTAATATAAGATTGAGAAATTGCTCCAAATACACTGTTGTTATGGCTATACGACAACTCTATGACAACTCCATGACAATTCCAATAACATCAAAACGGCTAATTAGCATAAATATGTAAAGTTCATATTTTTACGCAACTTGATATCGAGTGCTAACTGTATATGTACCAAAAAATCAATTCTACTCCTTAACGTAAGATTGTGAAATTGCTCCAAATACACTGTCGTTATGGCTATACGACAACTCTATGAGAACTTAAATAACATCAAAACAGCTAATTAAAAGAAACATGTAAAATTCATAATTTTACGCAACTTGATATCGATTGCTTAATGTATATTACTAAAAAATCGATTCTACACCTTAATATAAGATTGTGAAATTGCTCCAAATACACTGTCGTTATGGCTATACGACAACTCTATGACAACTCCAATGACATCAAAACGGCTAATTAGCATAAATATGTATAGTTCATATTTTTACGCAACTTGATATCGTCTGCTTAATGTATATGTACTAAAAAATCGATTCTACACCTTAATATAAGATTGTGAAATTACTCCAAATACACTGTTGTTATGGCTATACGACAACTCTATGACCACTCCATGATAATTCCAATAACATCAAAACAGCTAATTAGCATAAATATGTAAAGTTCATATTTTTACGCAACTTGATATCGAGTGCTAACTGTATATGTACCAAAAAATCAATTCTACTCCTTAACGTAAGATTGTGAAATTGCTCTAAATACACTGTCGTTATGGCTATACGACAACTCTATGACAACTCAAATAACATCAAAACAGCTAATTAAAAGAAACATGTAAAGTTCATAATTTTACGCAACTTGATATCGATTGCTTAATGTATATTACTAAAAAATCGATTCTACACCTTAATATAAGATTGTGAAATTACTCCAAATACACTGTCGTTATGCCTATACGACAACTCTCTGACAACTCCAATGACATCAAAACGGCTAATTAGCATAAATATGTAATGTTCATATTTTTACGCAACTTGATATCGATTGCTTAATGTATATGAACTAAAAAGTCGATTCTACACCTTAATATAAGATTGCGAAAGTGCTGCAAATACCCTGTCGTTATGGCTGTACGACAACTCTATGACAACTCCAATGACGTCAAAACGGCTAATTAGCATAAATATGTATAGTTCATATTTTTACGCAACTTTATATCGTCTGCTTAATGTATATGTACTAAAAAATCGATTCTACACCTTAATATAAGATTGTGAAATTACTCCAAATACACTGTTGTTATGGCTATACGACAACTCTATGACAACTCCATGACAATTCCAATAACATCAAAACGGCTAATTAGCATAAATATGTAAAGTTCATATTTTTACGCAACTTGATATCGAGTGCTAACTGTATATGTACCAAAAAATCAATTCTACTCCTTAACGTAAGATTGTGAAATTGCTCCAAATACACTGTCGTTATGGCTATACGACAACTCTATGACAACTTAAATAACATCAAAACAGCTAATTAAAAGAAACATGTAAAATTCATAATTTTACGCAACTTGATAACGATTGCTTAATGTATATTACCAAAAAATCGATTCTACACCTTAATATAAGACTGCGAATTTGTTTCAAATACACTGTCGTTATGCCTATACGACAACTCTCTGACAACTCCAATGACATCAAAACGGCTAATTAGCATAAATATGTAATGTTCATATTTTTACGCAACTTTTTATCGATTGCTTAATGTATATGTACTAAAAATCGATTCTACACCTTAATTTAAGATTGTGAAAGTGCTGCAAATACATTGTCGTTATGGCGATACGAACACTCTATGACAACTCCACTAAAATCAAAACGGCTAATGAGCATAAATATGTCAAGTTCATATTTTTACGTAACTTGATATCGATTGCTTAATGTATATGTACTAAAAAATCGATTCTACACCTTAATTTAAGATTGTGAAATTGCTCCAAATAAACTGCCGTTATGCCTATACGAACACTCCATGACAACTCCAATAACATCAAAACAGCTAATTAGCATAAATATGTAAAGTTTATATTTTTACACAACTTGATATCGATTGCTTAATGTATATTACTTAAGAATCGATTCTACACCTTAATATAAGATTGTGAATTTGCTTCAAATACGCTGTCGTTATGGCTATACGACAACTCTATGACAACTCCAATAACATCAAACCAGCTAATTAAAAGAAATATGTAAAGCTCATATTTTTACGCAACTTGATATCGATTGCTTACTGTATATGTACCAAAAAATCAATTCTACACCTAAATATGAGATTGTAAAATTGCTCCAAATACTCCATGACAATTCCAAAAACATCAAAACGGCTAATTAGCATAAATATGTAAAGTTCATATTTTAACGCAACTTGATATCGAGTGCTATCTGTATATGTACCAAAAAATCGATTCTACACCTTCACTTAAGATTGTGAAATTGCTCCAAATAGTCTGTCGTAATGGCTATGCGAACACTCTATGACATCTCCAATAACATCAAAACGGCTAATTAGCATAAATATGTAATGCTCATATTTTTACGCGACTTCGTATCGATTGCGTAATGTATATGAACTAAAAAGTCGATTCTACACCTCAATATAAGATTGCGAAAGTGCTGCAAATACCCTGTCGTTATGGCTATACGACAACTCTATGACAACTCCAATGACATCAAAACGGCTAATTAGCATAAATATGTAAAGTTCATATTTTTACGCAACTTGATATCGTCTGCTTAATGTATATGTACTAAAAAATCGATTCTACAACTCAATATAAGATTGTGAAATTACTCCAAATACACTGTTGTTA
>NW_024395322.1:0-7965 GCF_016617805.1 Bactrocera tryoni | reverse complement strand
ATGATTGTGAACAATATTGCCACCCCCCTGGTAGGGATAGAGAAGGCTGAGCGCGTTCCTAAAGGCCCTTAAAATTTAATAACCGGTGCAATTTTTCAGACCCACCTACGTTAAATACTTTGGCCGCTAGTGCGTTTACAAGGGTGAAACCAAAATGTGATTTTTCTCAAAAAACTACATATGATTGTGAACAATATTGTTACGCCCCTGGTAGGGGTAGAGGACAGGTTGAGAGCTTTCCTCAAAGCCCTTTAAATTTACTAATTGGCGCAATTTATTTGACCCACCTACGTTAACTACTTTGGCCGCTAGTGGGTTTATAAGGTTCAAACAAAAATGTGGTTTTTCTCAAAAAACTACATATGATTGTGAACAATATTACCATGCCCCTGGTAGGGATAGAGGATAGGTTGAGAGCTTTCCTAAAAGTCCTTTAAATTTTCTAACAGGTGCAATTTATTTGACCCTGCTACGTCAAATACGTTAGCCGCTAGAGCGTATACAAAGTTCAAACAAAAATGTGATTTTTCTAAAAAAACTTCATATGATTGTGAACAATATTGCCACGCCCCTGGTAGGGATAGAAAATAGGCTGAGCGCTTCCCTAAAAGCCCTTTAAATTTAACAACCGGTGCAATTTTTCTGACCCACCTACGCCAAATACCTAAGCCGCTAGAGCGTTTACAAAGTTCAAACAAAAATGTGATTTTTCTCAAAAAACTGCATTCCTTTGTAACCAATATTGTTACGCCTCTGGTAGGGATAGAGGACGGGTTGAGAGCTTTCCTAAAAGCCCTTTAAATTTTCTAACAGGTGCAATTTATTTGAACCACCTACGCAAAATACGTTAGCCGCTCGAGCAATTACAAAGTTCAAACAAAAATGTGATTTTTCTCAAAAAACTGCATTTCTTTGTGAACAATATTGCCACGCCCCTGGTAGGGATATAGAATAGGCTGAGAGCTTTCCTAAAAGCCCTTTAAATTTACTAATCGGCGCAATTTATTTGACCCACCTACGTTAAATACTTTGGCCGCTAGTGCGTTTACAAGGGTGAAACCAAAATGTGATTTTTCTCAAAAAACTACATATGATTGTGAACAATATTACCATGCCCCTGGTAGGGATAGAGAATGGGCTGAGCGCGTTCCTAAAAGCCCTTAAAATTTAATAACCGGTGCAATTTTTCAGACTCACCTACGTTAAATACTTTGGCCGCTAGTGCGTTTACAAGGGTGAAACCAAAATGTGATTTTTCTCAAAAAACTACATGTGATTGTGAACACTATTACCATGCATCTGGTAGGGATAGAGGATAGGTTGAGAGCTTTCCTAAAAGCCCTTTAAATTTACTAACTGGTGCAATTTATTTGACCCACATACGTCAAATACGTTAGCCGCTAGAGCGTATACAAAGTTCAAACAAAAATGTGATTTTTCTCAAAAAACTACATTTGATTGTGAACAATATTGCCACGCCCCTGGTAGGGATAGAGGACGGGTTGAGAGCTTTCCTAAAAGCCCTTTGAATTAACTAACAGGTGCAATTTATTTGAACCACCTACGCCAAATACGTTAGCCGCTCGAGCAATTACAAAGTTCAAACAAAAATGTGATTTTTCTCAAAAAACTGCATTTCTTTGTGAACAATATTGTTACGCCCCTGGTAGGGGTAGAGGACAGGGTGAGAGCTTTGCTAAAAGCCTTTTAAATTAACTAATCGGCGCAATTTATTTGACCCACCTACGTTAAATACTTTGGCCGCTAGTGCGTTTACAAGGGTGAAACCAAAATGTGATTTTTCTCAAAAAACTACATATGATTGTGAACAATATTACCATGCCCCTGGTAGGGATAGAGAATGGGATGAGCGCTTTCCTAAAAGCCCTCTAAATTTACTAATCGGCGCAATTTATTTGACCCACCTACGTTAAATACTTTGGCCGCTAGTGCGTTTACAAGGGTGAAACCAAAATGTGATTTTTCTCAAAAAACTACATATGATTGTGAACAATATTGCCACGCCCCTGGTAGGGATAGAGAAGGCTGAGCGCGTTCCTAAAAGCCCTTAAAATTTAATAACCGGTGCAATTTTTCAGACCCACCTACGTTAAATACTTTGGCCGCTAGTGCGTTTAAAAGGGTGAAACCAAAATGTGATTTTTCTCAAAAAACTACATTTGATTGTGAACACTATTACCATGCCCCTGGTAGAGATAGAGCACAGGTTGAGAGCCTTCCTAAAAGCTCTTAAAATTTACTAATCGGCGCAATTCTTTTGACCCACCTACGTTAAATACTTTGGCCGCTAGTGCGTTTACAAGGGTGAAACCAAAATGTGATTTTTCTCAAAAAACTACATATGATTGTGAACAATATTGCCACGCCCCTGGTAGGGATAGAGAAGGCTGAGCGCGTTCCTAAAAGCCCTTAAAATTTAATAACCGGTGCAATTTTTCAGACCCACCTACGTTAAATACTTTGGCCGCTAGTGCGTTTACAAGGGTGAAACCAAAATGTGATTTTCTCAAAGAACTATCTACATTTGATTGTGAACACTATTACCATGCCCCTGGTAGGGATAGAGGATAGGTTGAGAGCTTTCCTATAAGTCCTTTAAATTTTCTAACAGGTGCAATTTATTTGACCCTGCTACGTCAAATACGTTAGCCGCTAGAGCGTATACAAAGTTCAAACAAAAATGTGATTTTTCTCAAAAAACTGCACATGATTGTGAACAATATTGCCACGCCCCTGGTAGGGATAGAGAAGGCTGAGCGCGTTCCTAAAGGCCCTTAAAATTTAATAACCGGTGCAATTTTTCAGACCCACCTACGTTAAATACTTTGGCCGCTAGTGCGTTTACAAGGGTGAAACCAAAATGTGATTTTTCTCAAAAAGCTACATTTGATTGTGAACACTATTACCATGCCCCTGGTAGGGATAGAGGATAGGTTGAGAGCTTTCCTAAAAGCTCTTCAAATTACCTAATTGGCGCAATTTATTTGACCTACCTACGTTAAATACTTTGGCCCCTAGTGCGTTTACAAGGGTGAAACCAAAATGTGATTTTTCTCAAAAAACTGCATTTCTTTGTGAACAATATTACCATGCCCCTGGTAGGGGTAGAGGACGGGTTGAGAGCTTTGCTAAAAGCCCTTTAAATTAACTAACACGTGCAGTTTATTTGACCCACCTACGCCAAATACGTTAGCCGCTAGTGCGTTTACAAGGGTGAAACCAAAATGTGATTTTTCTCAAAAAATTAGATATGATTGTGAACAATATTGCCACGCCCCTGGTAGGGGTAGAGAACAGGCTGAGCGCTTTCCTAAAAGCCCTTTAAATTTACTAATCGGCGCAATTTATTTGACCCACCTACGTTAAATACTTTGGCCGCTAGTGCGTTTACAAGGGTGAAACCAAAATGTGATTTTTCTCAAAAAACTACATATGATTGTGAACAATATTGCCACGCCCCTGGTAAGGATAGAGGATAGGTTGAGAGCTTTGCTAAAAGCCCTTTAAATTTACTAACAGGTGCAATTCATTTGACCCACCTACGTCAAATACGTTAACCGCTAGAGCGTTTACAAAGTTCAAACAAAAATGTGATTTTTCTCAAAAACTACATTTGTTTGTGAACACTATTTCCATGCCCCTGGTAGGGATGTAGGACATGTTGAGAGCTTTCCTAAAAGCTCTTTAAATTAACTAACAGGTGCAATTTATTTGACCCACCTACGGCAAACACGTTAGCCGCTCGAGCAATTACAAAGTTCAAACAAAAACGTGATTTTTCTTAAAAAACTGCATTTCTTTGTGAACAATATTGTTACGCCCCTGGTATGGGTAGAGCACAGGTTCACAGCTTCCCTTAAAGCCCTTTAAATTTGCTAATCGGCGCAAGTTATTTGACCCACCTACGTGAAATACTTTGGCCGCTAGTGCGTTTACAAGGGTGAAACCAAAACGTGATTTTTCTCAAAAAATTACATATGATATGATCAACAAATTACATAATATTGCCACGCGCCCGGTAGGGATAGAGAATAGGCTGAGAGCTTTCCTAAAAGCCCTTTAAATTTACTAATAGGCGCAATTTATTCGACCCACCTGCGTGAAATACGTTAGACGCTAGAGCGTTTACAAAGTTCAATCAAAAATGTGATTTGTCTCAAAAAACTACATATGATTGTGAACAATATTGTTACGCCCCTGGCAGAGGTAGAAGACAGGTTGAGAGCTTTCCTAAAAGGCGCAGTTTACTTGACCCACCTACGTTAAAAAATTTGGATGCTAGTGCGTTTACAAGGGTGAAACCAAAATGTGATTTTTCTAAAAAAACTACATTTGATTGCGAACACTATTACCATGCCCCTGGTAGGGATAGAGGATAGGTTGAGAGCTTTCCTAGAAGCCCTTTAAATTTACTAACAGGTGCTATTTATTTGACCCACCTACGTCAAAAGCGTTAGCCACTAGAGCGTTTACAAAGTTCAAACAAAAATGTGATTTTTCTCAAAAAACTGCATTTCTTTGTGAACAATACTGTTACGCCCCTGGTAGCGATAGAGGACAGGTTGAGAGCCTTCCTAAAAGCACTTAAAATTTACTAATCGGCGCAATTTATTTGACCCACTTACGTAAAATTCTTTGGCCGCTAGTGCGTTTACAAGGGTGAAACCAAAATGTGATTTGTCTCAATAAACTACATATGATTGTGAACAATATTGCTACGCCCCTGGTAGGGACAGAGAATAGGCTGAGCGCTGTCCTAAAAGCCCTTTAAATTCAATAACCGGTTCAATTTATTTGACCCACCTACGTCAAATACGTTAGACACTAGAGCGTTTACAAAGTTCAAACAAAAACGTGATTTTTCTCAAAAAACTACATATGATTGTGAACAATATTGTTACGCCCCTGGTAGGGGAAGAGGACAGGTTGAGAGCTTTCCTAAAAGCCCTTTAAATTTACTAATCGGCGCAATTTATTTGACCCACCTACGTTAAATACTTTGGCCGCTAGCGCGTTTATAAAGTTCAAATAAAAATGTGATTTTTCTCAAAAAACTGCATTTCTTTGTGAACAATATTGATACGCCCCTGGTAGGGGTAAAAGACAGGTTGAGAGCTTTCCTAAAAGCCCTTTAAATTTACTAATCGGCGCAGTTTACTTGACCCACCTACGTTGAACACTTTGGCCGCTAGTGCGTTTACAAGGGTGAAACCAAAATGTGATTTTTCTCAAAAAACAACATATGATTGTGAACAATATTGCCCCATTTCTTTGTGAACAATATTGTTACGCCCCTGGTAGGGGTAGCGGACAGTTTGAGAGCTTTACTAAAAGCACTTAAAATTTACTGATCGGCGCAATTTATATGACCCACCTACGTTAAATACTTTGGCCGCTAGTGCGTTTATAAAGTTCAAACAAAAATGTGATTTTTCTCAAAAAACTGCATTTCTTTGTGAACAATATTGTTACGCCCCTGGTAGGGGTAAAAGACAGGTTGAGAGCTTTCCTAAAAGCCCTTTAAATTTACTAATCGGCGCAGTTTACTTGACCCACCTACGTTAAACACTTTGGCCGCTAGTGCGTTTACAAGGGTGAAACCAAAATGTGATTTTTCTCAAAAAACTACATTTGATTGTGAACACTATTGCCATGCCCCTGGTAGGGATAGAGGATAGGTTGAGAGCTTTCCTAAAAGCCCTTTAAATTTACTAACAGGAGTAATTAATTTGACCAACCTACGTCAAATACTTTAGCTGCTAGTGCGTTTACAAGGGTGAAACCAAAATGTGATTTTTCTCAAAAAATTACATTTGTTTGTGAACACTATTACCACGCCCCTGGTAGGGGTAGAGGACAGGTTGAGAACTTTCCTAAAAGCCCTTTAAATTGACTAACAGGTGCAATTTATTTGACCCACCTACGTAAAATTCTTTGGCCGCTAGTGCGTTTACAAGGGTGAAACCAAAATGTGATTTGTCTCAAAAAACTACATATGATTGTGAACAATATTGTTACGCCCCTGGTAGGGATAGAGAATAGGCTGAGCGCTGTCCTAAAAGCCCTTTAAATTCAATAACCGGTGCAATTTATTTGACCCACCTACGTCAAATACGTTAGCCACTAGAGCGTTTACAAAGTTCAAACAAAAATGTGATTTTTCTCAAAAAACTACATAAGATTGTGAACAATATTGCCACGCCCTGGTAAGGATAGAGAATAGGCTGAGCGATTTACTAAAAGCCCTTTAAATTTACTAATCGGCGCAATTTATTTGACCCACCTACGTTAAATACTTTGGCCGCTAGTGCGTTTACAAGGGTGAAACCAAAATGTGATTTTTCTCAAAAAACTACATTTGATTGTGAACACTATTACCATGCCCCTGGTAGGGATAGAGGATAGGTTGAGAACTTTCCTAAAAGTCCTTTAAATTTACTAACCAGCGCAATTTCTTTGACCCACCTACGTTAAACACTTTGGCCGCTAGTGCGTTTACAAGGGTGAAACCAAAATGTGATTTTTCTCAAAAAACAACATATGATTGTGAACAATATTGCCCCATTTCTTTGTGAACAATATTGTTACGCCCTGGTAGGGGTAGCGGACAGTTTGAGAGCTTTACTAAAAGCACTTAAAATTTACTGATCGGCGCAATTTATTTGACCCACCTACGTTAAACACTTTGGCCGCTAGTGCGTTTACAAGGGTGAAACCAAAATGTGATTTTTCTCAAAAAATTACATATGATTGTGAACAATATTGCCACGCCCCTGGTAGGGATAGAGAATGGGCTGAGCGCTTTCCTGAAAGCCCTTTAAATTTACTAATCGGCGCAATTTATTTGACCCACCTACGTTAAATACTCTGGCCGCTAGTGCGTTTACAAGGGTGAAACCAAAATGTGATTTTTCTCAAAAAATTACATATGATTGTGAACAATATTGCCACGCCCCTGGTAGGGATAGAGAATAGGCTGAGCGCTTTCGTAAAAGCCCTTTAAATTTAATAACCGGTGCAATTTATTTGACCCACCTACGTCAAAAGCGTTAGCCGCTAGAACGTTTACAAAGTTCAAACAAAAATGTGATTTTTCTCAAAAAACTGCATTTCTTTGTGAACAATATTACCATGCCCCTGGTAGGGATAGAGGACGGGTTGAGAGCTTTCCCAAAAGCCCTAAAAATCACTAACAGTTGTAATTTATTTGACCCACCTACGCCAAATACGTTAGCCGCTAGTGCGTTTACAAGGGTGAAACCAAAATGTGATTTTTCTCAAAAAATCACATATGATTGTGAACAATATTGCCACGCCCCTGGTAGGGATAGAGGATAGGTTGAGAGCTTTGCTAAAAGCCCTTTAAATTTACTAACAGGTGCAATTCATTTGACCCACCTACGTCAAATACGTTAGCCGCTAGAGCGTTTACAAAGTTCAAACAAAAATGTGATTTTTCTCAAAAAACTGCATTTCTTTGTGAACAATATTGTTACGCCTCTGGTAGGGATAGAGAATAGGCTGACCGCTTTCCTAAAAGCCCTTAAAATTTAATAACCGGTGCAATTTTTCTGACCCACCTACGTTAAATACTTTGGCCGCTAGTGCGTTTACAAGGGTGAAACCAAAATGTGATTTTTCTCAAAAAACTACAATTTATTGTGAACACTATAACCATGCCCCTGGTAGGGATAGAGGATAGGTTGAGAGCTTTGCTAAAAGCCCTTTAAATTAACTAACAGGTGCAATTTATTTGACCCACCTACGTCAAATACGTTAGCCGCTAGTGCGTTTACAAGGGTGAAACCAAAATGTGATTTTTCTCAAAAAACTACATATGATTGTGAACAATATTGCCACGCCCCTGGTAGGGATAGAGAATAGGCTGAGCGCTTTCCTAAAAGCCCTTTAAATTTAATAACCGGTGCAATTTATTTAACCCAC
>NW_024395321.1:0-41331 GCF_016617805.1 Bactrocera tryoni | reverse complement strand
CGTTATGGCTATACGACAACTCTATGACAACTCCAATGACTTCAAAACAGCTCATTAGCATAAATATGTAAAGTTCATATTTTTACGCAACTTGATATCGATTGCTTAATACATATTACTAAAAAATCGATTCTACACCTTAATGTAAGATTGTGATATTGCTCCAAATACACTGTCGTTATGCCTATATGACAACTCTATGGCAACTCTAATAACATCAAAACGGCTAATTAGCAAAAATAAGTAAAGCTCATATTTTTACGCAACTTGATATCGATTGCTTACTGTATATATACTAAAAAGTCGATTCTACACCTTAATTTAAGATTGTGAAATTGCTCCAAATAAACTGTCGTTATGGTTATACGAACACTTTATGACAACTCCAATAACATCAAAACAGCTAATTAGCATAAAGATGTAAAGTTCATATTTTTACGCAACTTGATATCGATTGCTTAATGTGTATGTACTAAAACATCGATTCTACAGCTTAATATAAGATTGTGAAATTTCTCCAAATAAACTGTCGTTATGGCTATACGAACACTCTATGACAACTCCAATAACATCAAAACAGCAAATTAGCATAAATATGTAAAGTTCATATTTTTACGCAACTTGATATCGATTGCGTAATACATATTACTAAAATATCGATTCTATACCTTAATGTAAGATTCTGATATTGCTCCAAATACACTGTCGTTATGCCTATATGACAACTCTATGGCAACTCTAATAACATCAAAACGTCTAATTAGCAAAAATAAGTAAAGCTCATATTTTTACGCAATTTGATATCGATTGCTTAATGTATATACTAAAAAATCGATTCTACACCTTAATATAAGATTGTGAAGCTGCTTCAAATACACTGTCGTTGTGGCTATACGACAACTCTATGACAACTCCATGACAACTCCAATAACATCAAAACAGCTAGTTAGCATAAATATGTAAAGTTCATATTTTTACGCAACTTGATATCGATAGCTTAATGTATATACTAAAAAATCGATTCTACACCTTAATATAAGATTGTGAAGCTGCTTCAAATACACTATCGTTGTGGCTATACGACAACTCTATGACAAATCCAATAACATCAAAACAGCTAATTAAATGAAATATGTAAAACTCATAATTTTACGCAACCTGATATCGATTGCTTAATGCATATTACTAAAAAATTGATTCTGCACCCTAATATAAAATTGTGAAATCGCTCCAAATACACTGCCGCAATGGCAGTGCGAACACTCTAAGACAACTCCAATATCATAAATATGTTAAGTTCATATGTTTACGCAACTTGATATCGATTGCTTAATACATATTACTAAAAAATCGATTCTACACCTTAACGTAAGATTGTGATATTGCTCCAAATACACTGTCGTTATGACTATATGACAACTCTATGGCAACTCTAATAACATCAAAACGACTAATTAGCATAAATATGTAAAGTTCAAATTTTTACGCAACTTGATATCGATTGCTTAATGCGTATGTACTAAAAAGTCGATTCTACACCTTAATTTTAGATTGTGAAATTGCTCAAAATAAACTGTCGTTATGGCTATACAAACACTCCATGACTACTCCAATAACATCAAAACAGCTAATTAGCATAAATATGTAAAGTTCATATTTTTACGCTACTTGATATCGATTGCTTAATACATATTACTAAAAAATCGATTCTACACCTTAATATAAGATTGTGAAATTGCTCCAAATACACTGTCGTTATGCCTATATGACAACTCTATGACAACTCCAATAACATCAAAACGGCTAATAAACAGAAATATGTAAATTTCATATTTTTACGCAACTTGATATCGATTGCTAAATGTATATGTACCAAACAATCACTTCTACACCTTAATATAGGATTGCGAAGTTGCTTCGTTATAACTATACGACAACTCTATGACAACCTCATGACAGCTCCAATAACATCAAAACGGCTAATTAAAAGAAATATGTAAAGTTCATAATTTTACGCAACTTGATATCGATTGCTTTATGTACGTATATTACAAAAACATCGATTCTAAACCATAATATAAAATTGTGAAATCACTCCAAATACAATGTCGTTATGGCAGTGCGACAACTCTATGAGAACTCCAATATTATCAGAACGGCTAATTAGCATAAAGATGTAAAGTTCATATTTTTACGCAACTTGATATCGATTGCTTAATGTGTATGTACTAAAAAGTCGATTCTACACCTTAATTTAAGATTGTGAAATTGCTCCAAATAAACTGTCGTTATGACAACTCCAATAACATCAAAACAGCTAATCAAATGAAATATGTAAAGCTCATAATTTTACGCAACTTGATATCGATTGCTTAATGTATATTACTAACAAATTGATTCTGCACCCTAATATAAAATTGTGAAATCGCTCCAAATACACTGTCGCAATGGTAGTGCGAACACTCTATGACAACTCCAATATTATCAAAAAGGCTAATTAGCATAAATATGTAAAGTTCATATGTTTACGCAACTTGATATCGATTGCTTAATACACATTACTAAAAAATCGATTCTACACCTTAACGTAAGATTGTGATATTGCTCCAAATACACTGTCGTTATGCCTATATGACAACTCTATGACAACTCCAATATTATCAGAACGGCTAATTAGCATAAATATGTAAAGTTCATATTTTACGCAACTTGATATCGATTGCTTAATGTGTATGTACTAAAAAGTCGATTCTACACCTTAATTTAAAATTGAGAAATTGCTCCAAATAAACTGTCGTTATGCCTATACGACAACACTCTGACAACTCCAATAACATCAAAACAGCTATTTAAAAGAAATATGTAAAGTTCATATTTTTACACAACTTGATATCGACTGCTTAATGTATTTTACTAATAAATCGATTCTACACCTTAATATAAGATTGTGAATTTGCTTCAAATACACTGTCGTTATGGCTGTGCGACAACTCTTTGACAACTCCAATGACTTCAAAGCGGCTAATTAGCATAAATATGTAAAGTTCTTATTTTTACGCAACATGATATCGATTGCTTAATGTATATGTACTAAAAAATTGATTCTACACCTTAATTTAAGATTGAGAAATTGCTCCAAATAAACTGTCGTTTTGCCTATACGACAACACTCTGACAACTCCAATAACATCAAAACAGCTATTTAAAAGAAATATGTAAATTTCATATTTTTACACAACTTGATATCGATTGCTTAATGCATTTTACTAATAAATCGATTCTACACCTTAATATAAGATTGTGAATTTGCTTCAAATACACTGTCGTTATGGCTGTGCGACAACTCTTTGCCAACTCCAATGACTTCAAAGCGGCTAATTAGCATAAATATGTAATGTTCATATTTTTACGCAACTTGATATCGATTGCTTAATGTGTATGTACTAAAAAATCGATTATACACCTTAATATAAGATTGTGAAATTACTCCAAATATAGATAACATCACAACGGCTAATTAGCATAAATATGTAAAGTTCATATTTATACGCTATTTGATATCGATTGCTTAGTGGCTATGCACCAAAAAATCCATTCTACACCTTAATATAAGATTGTGAAATTTCTCCAAATACACTGTCGTTATGGCTATACGACAACTCTATGACGACTCCAATAACTGCAAAACTGCTAATTAAAAGAAATATGTAATATTCATATTTTTACGCAACTTGATATCGATTGCTTAATGTGCATGTACTAAAAAATTGATTCTACACCTTAATATAAGATTGTGAAAATGCTCCAAATAAACTGCCGTTATGCCTATACGACTACTCCCTGACAACTCCAATAACATCAAAACTGCTAATTAAAAGAAATATGTAAAGTTCATATTTTTACACAGCTTGATATCGATTGCTTATTGTATATTACTAAAAAATCGATTCTACACCTTAATATAAGATTGTGAATTTATTTGCTTCAAATACACTGTCGTTATAGGTGTGTGACAACTCTATGACAACTCAAATGACTTCAAAACGGCTAATTATCATAAATATGTAAAGTTCTTATTTTTACGCATCTTGATATCGATTGCTTAATGTATATGTACTAAAAAATCGATTCTACACCTTAATATAAGATTGTGAAATTACTCCAAATTCACTGTTGTTATGGCTAAACGACAACTCTATGACAACTCCATAATAATTCCAATATTATCAAAACGGCTACTTAACAGAAATATGTAAAGTTCATATTTTTTACGCAACCTGATATCGATTGCTTAATAAGTATGTGCCATAAAATCAATTCTACACCTTACTATAACATTGTGAAATTGCTCTAAATGCACTGTAGTTTTAGCTATACGACAACTCTGTGACAACTCCAATAACATCAAAACGGCTAATTAGCATAAATATGCATAGTTCATATTTTTACGCAATTTGATATCGCTTGCTTAATGGCTATGCACCAAAAAATCCATTCTACACCTTAATATAAGATTGTGAATTTATTTGCTTCAAAAACACTGTCGTTATGGCTGTGTGACAACTCTATGACAACTCCAATGGCTTCAAAACGGCTAATTAGCATAAATATGTAAATTTATTATTTTTACGCATCTTGATACCGATTGCTAAAAGTATATGTACTAAAAAATCGATTCTATACCTTAATATAAGATTGTGAATTTGCTTCAAATACACTGTCGCTATTGCTGTGCGACAACTCTATGACAACTCCAATAACTTCAAAACGGCTAATTAGCATAAATATGTAAAGTTATTATTTTTACGCATCTTGATATCGACTACTTAATGTATATGTATTAAAAAATCGATTCTATACCTTAATATAAGATTGTGAAATTGCTCCAAATAAACTGTCGTTATGCCTATAAGAATACTCTCTGACAACTCCAATAAAATCAAAACAGCTAATTAAAAGAAATATGTAATGTTCATATTTTTACGCAACTTGATATCGATTGCTTAATGTGTATGTACTAAAAAATTGATTCTACACCTTAATATAAGATTGTGAAATTACTCCAAATACACTGTTGTTATGGCTATACGACAACTCTATGACAACTCCATGACAATTCCAATAACATAAAAACGGCAAATTAAAAGAAACATGTAAAGTTCATATTTTTACACAACTTGATGTCGATTGCTTAATGTCAATGCACCATAAAATAAATTCTACACCTTAATATAAGATTGTGAAGTTGTTCCAAATACACTGTCGTTATGGCTATACGAAAACACTATGACAACTCCAATAACATAAAAACGGCAAATTAAGAGAAATATGTAAAGTTCATATTTTTACAAAACTTGATATCAATTGCTTAATATATATGTACTAAAAAATCGATTCTACACCTCAATTTAAGATTGTGAAAGTGCTGCCAATACACTGTCGTTATGGCTATACGACAACTCTGTGACAACTCCAATGACATCAAAACGGCTAATTAGCATAAATATGTAAAATTCATATTTTTACGCAACTTGATACCGATTGCTTAATGGCTATGCACCAAAAAATCCATTCTACACCTTAATATAAGATTGTGAATTTATTTGCTTCAAATACACTGTCGCTATTGCTGTGCGACTCTATGACTACTCCAATAACTTCAAAACGGCTAATTAGCATAAATATGTAAAGTTATTATTTTTACGCATCTTGATATCGACTGCTTAATGTATATGTATTAAAAAATCGATTCTACACCTGAATATAAGATTGTGAAATTGCTCCAAATAAACTGTCGTTATGCCTATAAGAATACTCTCTGACAACTCCAATAAAATCAAAACAGCTAATTAAAAGAAATATGTAATGTTCATATTTTTACGCAACTTGATATCGATTGCTTAATGTGTATGTACTAAAAAATTGATTCTACACCTTAATATAAGATTGTGAAATTACTCCAAATACACTGTTGTTATGGCTAAACGACAACTCTATGACAACTCCATGATAATTCCAATAATATCAAAACGGCTACTTAGCAGAAATATGTAAAGTTCATATTTTCTACGCAACCTGATATCGATTGCTTAATAAGTATGTGCCATAAAATCAATTCTACACCTTACTATAAGATTGTGAAATTGCTCTAAATACACTGTCGTTATGGCTATACGAAAACTCTATGACAGCTCCAATAACATAAAAACGGCAAATTAAAAGAAATATGTAAAGTTCATATTTTTACAAAACTTGATATCAATTGCTTAATGTATATGTACTAAAAAATCGATTCTACACCTCAATTTAAGATTGTGAAAGTGCTGCCAATACACTGTCGTTATGGCTATACGACAACTCTGTGACAACTCCAAAGACATCAAAACGGCTAATTAGCATAAATAGGTAAAATTCATATTTTTACGCAACTTGATATCGATTGCTTAATGGCTATGCACCAAAAAATCCATTCTACACCTTAAAATAAATTTGCGAAATTGCTCCAAATACACTGTCCTTATGGCTGTACGACAACTCTATGACGACTCCAATAACATCAAAACTGCTAATTAAAAGAAATATGTAAAGTTCATATTTTTACACAACTCGATATCGATTACTTAATGTGTATGTACTAAAAAGTCGATTCTACACCTTAATTTAAGATTGTGAAATTGCTCCAAATAAACTGTCGTTATGCCTGAATGACAACTCCAATATTATCAGGACGGCTAATTAGCATACATATGTAAAGTTCATATTTTTACGCAACTTGATATCGATTGCTTAATGTGTATGTACTAAAAAGTCGATTCTACACCTTAATAAAAGATTGTGAAATTGCTCCAAATAAACTGCCGTAATGACAACTCCAATAACATCAAAACAGCTAATTAAATGAAATATGTAAAGCTCATAATTTTACGCAGATTGATATCGATTGCTTAATGTATATTACTAAAAAATTGATTCTGCACCCTAATATAAAATTGTGAAATCGCTCCAAATACACTGTCGAAATGGTAGTGCGAACACTCTATGACAACTCCAATATTATCAGAACGGCTAATTAGCATAAATATGTAAAGTTCATATTTTTACGCAACTTGATATCGATTGCTTAATGTGTATGTACTAAAAAGTCGATTCTACACCTTAATTTAAGATTGAGAAATTGCTCCAAATAAACTGTCGTTATGCCTATACGACAACTCTCTGACAACTCCAATAACATCAAAACAGCTATTTAAAAGAAATATGTAAAGTGTATATTTTTTTACACAACTTGATATCGACTGCTTAATGTATTTTACTAAAAAATCGATTCTACACCTTAATATAAGATTGTGAATTTGCTTCAAATACACTGCTGTTATGGCTGTGCGACAACTCTATGACAACTCCAATGACTTCAAAGCGACTAATTAGCATAAATATGTAAAGTTCTTATTTTTACGCATCATGATATCAATTGCTTAATGTATATGTACTAAAAAATCGATTCTACAGCTTAGTTTAAGATTCTTAAATTGCTCCAAATAAGATTGTGAAATTACTCCAAATATAGATAACATCAAAACGGCTACTTAGCATAAATATGTAAAGTTCATATTTTTACGCAATTTGATATCGATTGCTTAATGGCTATGCACCAAAAAATCCATTCTACACCTTAATATAAGATTGTGAAATTTCTCCAAATACAATGTCGTTATGGCTATACGACAACTCTATGACGACTCCAATAACAGCAAAACTGCTAATTAAAAGAAATATGTAAAGTTCATATTTTTACGCAACTTGATATCGATTGCTTAATGTGTATGTACTAAAAAATTGATTCTACACCTTAATATAAGATTGTGAAATATCTCCAAATACACTGTCGTTATTGCTATACGACAACTCTATGACGACTCCAATAACATCAAAACAGCTAATTAAAAGAAATATGTAAAGTTCATATTATTACACAACTTGATATCGATTGCTTATTGTATATTACTAAAAAATCGATTCTATACCTTAATATAAGATTGTGAATTTATTTGCTTCAAATACACTGTCGTTATAGCTGTGTGACAACTCTATGACAACTCCAATGACTTCAAAACGGCTAATTAACATAAATATGTAAAGTTCTTATTTTTACGCATCTTGATATTGATTGCTTAATGTATATGTACTAAAAAATCGATTCTACACCTTAATATAAGATTGTGAAATTACTCTAAATACACTGTTGTTATGGCTATACGACAACTCTATGACAACTCCATGACAATTCCAATAACATCAAAACGGCTAATTAGCATAAATATGTAAAGTTCATATTTTTACGCAACCTGATATCGATTGCTTAATAAGTATGTGCCATAAAATCAATTCTACACCTTACTATAAGATTGTGGAATTGCTCTAAATGCACTGTAGTTATAGCTATACGACAACTCTGTGACAACTCCAATAACATCAAAACGGCTAATTAGCATAAATATGTATAGTTCATATTTTTACGCAATTTGATATCGCTTGCTTAATGGCTATGCACCAAAAAATCCATTCTACACCTTAATATAAGATTGTGAAATTGCTCCAAATACACTGTCGATATGGCTATACGACATTTTTATGACGACTCCAATAACTTCAAAACAGCTAATTAAAAGAAATATGTAAAGTTCATATTATTACACAACTTGATATCGATTGCTTATTGTATATTACTAAAAAATCGATTCTGCACCGTAATATAAGATTGTGAATTTATTTGCTTCAAAACCACTGTCGTTATAGCTGTGTGACAACTCTATGACAACTCCAATGGCTTCAAAACGGCTAATTAGCATAAATATGTAAAGTAATTATTTTTACGCATCTTGATATCGATTGCTTAATGTATATGTACTAAAAAATCGATTCTACACCTTAATATAAGATTGTGAAATTACTCCAAATACACTGTTGTTATGGCTATACGACAACTCTATGACGACTCCAATAACATCAAAACTGCTAATTAACATAAATATGTAAAATTCATATTTTTACGCAACTTGAGATCGACTCCTTAAAGTATATGTACTAAAAAATCGATTCTACACCTTAATATAAGATTGTGAAATTACTCCAAATACACTGTTGTTATGGCTATACGACAACTCTATGACGACTCCAATAACATCAAAACTGCTAATTAACATAAATATGTAAAATTCATATTTTTACGCAACTTGATATCGATTGCTTAATGTATATGTACTAAAAAATCGATTCTACACCTTAATATAATATTGTGAAATTACTCCAAATACACTGTTGTTATGGCTATACGACAACTCTATGACGACTCCAATAACATCAAAACTACTAATTAACATAAATATGTAAAATTCATATTTTTGCGCAACTTGATATCGACTGCTTAAAGTATATGTACTAAAAAATCGATTCTACACCTTAATATAAGATTGTGAAATTACTCCAAATACACTGTTGTTATGGCTATACGACAACTCTATGACGACTTTAATAACAGCAAAACTGCTAATTAACATAAATATGTAAAATTCATATTTTTACGCAACTTGATATCGACTGCTTAAAGTATATGTACTAAAAAATCGATTCTACACCTTAATATAAGATTGTGAAATTACTCCAAATACACTGTTGTTATGGCTATACGGCAACTCTATGACGACTCCAATAACATCAAAAGTGCTAATTAACATAAATATGTAAAATTCGTATTTTTACGCAACTTGATTTCGACTGCTTAAAGTATATGTACTAAAAAATCGATTCTACACCTTAATATAAGATTATGAAATTACTCTAAATACACTGTTGTTATGGCTAAACGACAGCTCTATGACAACTCCATGATAATTCCAATAATATCAAAACGGCTACTTAACAGAAATATGTAAAGTTCATATTATTACACAACTTGATATCGATTGCTTATTGTATATTACTAAAAAATCGATTCTACACCTTAATATAAGATTGTGAATTTATTTGCTTCAAATACACTGTTGTTATAGCTGTGTGACAACTCTATGACAACTCCAATGGCTTCAAAACGGCTAATTAGCATAAATTTGTAAAGTTCTTATTTTTACGCATCTTGATATCGATTGCTTAAAGTATATGTATTAAAAAATGGATTCTACACCTTAATAAAAGATTGTGAAATTGCTCCAAATAAACTGTCGTTATGCCTATAAGAATACTCTCTGACAACTCCAATAAAATCAAAACAGCTAATTAAAAGAAATATGTAATGTTCATATTTTTACGCAACTTGATATCGATTGCTTAATGTGTATGTACTAAAAATTGATTCTACACCTTAATATAAGATTGCGAAATTACTCCAAATACACTGTTGTTATGGCTATACGACAACTCTATTACAACTCCAATGACATCAAAACTGCTAACTAGCATAAATATGTAAAATTCATATTTTTACGCAACTTAATATCGATTGCTTAATGTATATGCACTAAAAAATCGATTCTACACCTTAACATAAGATTGCGAAAGTGCTGAAAATACACTGTCGTTATGGCTACACAAACACTCTATGACAACTCCAATAACATCAAAACGGCTAATTAGCATAAATATGTAAAGTTCATATTTCTACGCAATTTGATATCGATTGCTTAATGGCTATGCACCAAAAAATCCATTCTATACTTTAATATAAGATTGTGAAATTGCTCCAAATACACTGTCGTTATGGCTATACGACAACTCTATGACGACTCCAATAACATTAAAACTGCTAATTAACATAAATATGTAAAGTTCTTATTTTTACGCATCTTGATATCGATTGCTTAATGTATATGAACTAAAAAATCGATTCTGTACCTTAATATAAGATTGTGAAAGTGCTGCAAGTACACTGTCGTTATGGCTATACGAACACTCTATGACAACTCCAATGACTTCAAAACGGCTAATTAGCATAAATATGTAAAGTTCATATTTTTACGCAACTTGATATCGATTGCTTAATGTATATGTACTTAAAAATCGATTCTACCCCTCAATTTAAGATTGTGAAATTACTCCAAATACACTGTTGTTATGACTATACGACAACTCTATGACAACTCCATGACAATTCCAATAACATAAAAACGGCAAATTAAAAGAAGTATGTAAAGTTTATATTTTTACACAACTCTATGTCGATTGCGTAATGTCAATGCACCAAAAAATCAATTCTACACCTTAATATAAGATTGTGAAGTTGTTCCAAATACACTGTCGTTATGGCTATACGAAAACTCTATGACAACTCCAATAACATAAAAACGGCAAATTAAAAGAAATATGTAAAGTTCATATTTTTACAAAACTTGATATCAATTGCTTAATGTACATGTACTAAAAAATCGATTCTACACCTTAATATAAGATTGTGAAGGTGCTGCAAATACCCTGTCGTTATGGCTATACGACAACTCTATGACAACTCCAATGACTTCAAAACGGCTAATTAGCATAAATATGTAAAATTCATATTTTTACGCAACTTGATATCGACTGCTTAAAGTAGATGTACTAAAAAATCGATTCTACACCTTAATACAAGATTGTGAAATTACTCCAAATACACTGTTGTTATGGCTAAACGACAACTCTATGACAACTCCATGATAATTCCAATAAAATCAAAACGGCTACTTAGCAGAAATATGTAAAGTTCATATTTTTTACGCAACCTGATATTGATTGCGTAATAAGTATGTGCCATAAAATCAATTCTACACCTTACTATAAGATTGTGAAATTGCTCTAAATACACTGTCGTTATGGCTATACGAAAACTCTATGACAACTCCAATAACATAAAAACGGCAAATTAAAAGAAATATGTAAAGTTCATATTTGTACAAAACTTGATATCAATTGCTTAATGTATATGTACTAAAAAATCGATTCTATACCTTAACATAAGGTTGCGAAAGTGCTGCCAATACACTGTCGTTATGGCTATACAACAACTCTGTGACTACTCCAATGACATCAAAACGGCTAATTAGCATAAATATGTCAAATTCATATTTTTACGCAACTTGATATCGATTGCTTAATGGCTATGCACCAAAAAATCCATTCTACACCTTAATATAAGTTTGTGAAATTGCTCCAAATACACCGTCGTTATGGCTATACGACAACTCTATGACGACTCCAATAACATCAAAACTGCTAATTAAAAGAATTATGTAAAGTTCATATTTTTACACAACTTGATATCGACTGCTTAATGTATATTACTAAAAAATTGATTCTTCACCTTAATATAAAATTGTGAATTTATTAGCTTCAAACACACGGTCGTTATAGCTGTGTGACAACTCTTTGACAACTCCAATGACTTCAAAACGTCTAATTAGCATAAATATGTAAAGTTCATATTTTTACACATCTTGATATCGATTGCTTAATATATATGTGCTAAAAAATCGATTCTACACCTAAGCTTAAGATTGCGAAATTGCTCCAAATAAACTGTCGTTATGCCTATACGACTACCCTCTGTCAACTCCAATAACATCAAAACATCTAATTAAAAGAAATATGTAAAATTCATATTTTTACACAGCTTGATATCAATTGCTTAATGTATTTTACTAAAAAATCGATTCTACACCTTAATATAAGATTGTGAATTTGCTTCAAATACACTGTCGTTATGGCTGTGCGACAACTCTATGACAGTTCCAATGACTTCAAAACGGCTAGTTAGCATAAATATGTAAAGTTCTTATCTTTACGCAACTTAATATCGATTACTTAATGTGTGTGTAATAAAAAATCGATTCTACACCTTAATATAAGATTGTGAAAGTGCTGCAAGTACACTGTCGTTATGGGTATAGGAACACTCTAGGACAACTCCAATGACTTCAAAATGGCTAATTAGCGTAAATATGTAAAGTTCATATTTTTACGCAACTTGATATTGATAGCTTAATGTGTATGTACTAAAACATCGATTCTACACCTTAATATAAGATTGTGAAATTACTCCAAATACACTGTTGTTATGGCTATACGGCAACTCTATGACGACTGCAATAACGTCAAAACTGCTAATTAACATAAATATGTAAAGTTCGTATTTTTACGCAACTTGGTATCGATTGCTTAATGTATATGAACTAAAAAATCTATTCTACACCTTAATTTAAGATTGTGAAATTGCTGCAAATAAACTCTTGTTATGGCTATACGACAACTCTATGACGACTCCAATAACATCAAAACTGCTAATTAACATAAATATGTAAAATTCATATTTTTACGCAACTTGAGATCGACTCCTTAAAGTATATGTACTAAAAAATCGATTCTACACCTTAATATAAGATTGTGAAATTACTCCAAATACACTGTTGTTATGGCTATACGACAACTCTATGACGACTCCAATAACATCAAAACTGCTAATTAACATAAATATGTAAAATTCATATTTTTACGCAACTTGATATCGATTGCTTAATGTATATGTACTAAAAAATCGATTCTACACCACCTACTAAAAAATCGATTCTACACCTTAATATAAGATTGTGAAATTACTCCAAATACACTGTTGTTATGGCTATACGACAACTCTATGACGACTCCAATAACATCAAAACTGCTAATTAACATAAATATGTAAAATTCATATTTTTACGCAACTTGATATCGATTGCTTAATGTATATGTACTAAAAAATCGATTCTACACCTTAATATAATATTGTGAAATTACTCCAAATACACTGTTGTTATGGCTATACGACAACTCTATGACGACTCCAATAACATCAAAACTACTAATTAACATAAATATGTAAAATTCATATTTTTGCGCAACTTGATATCGACTGCTTAAAGTATATGTACTAAAAAATCGATTCTACACCTTAATATAAGATTATGAAATTACTCTAAATACACTGTTGTTATGGCTAAACGACAGCTCTATGACAACTCCATGATAACTCCAATAATATCAAAACGGCTACTTAACAGAAATATGTAAAGTTCATATTATTACACAACTTGATATCGATTGCTTATTGTATATTACTAAAAAATCGATTCTACACCTTAATATAAGATTGTGAATTTATTTGCTTCAAATACACTGTTGTTATAGCTGTGTGACAACTCTATGACAACTCCAATGGCTTCAAAACGGCTAATTAGCATAAATACGTAAAGTTCTTATTTTTACGCATCTTGATATCGATTGCTTAAAGTACATGTATTAAAAAATGGATTCTACACCTTAATAAAAGATTGTGAAATTGCTCCAAATAAACTGTTGTTATGCCTATAAGAATACTCTCTGACAACTCCAATAAAATCAAAACAGCTAATTAAAAGAAATATGTAATGTTCATATTTTTACGCAACTTGATATCGTTATGGCTATACGCTCCAATACATGTGTATGTACTATTTTTACGCAAAATATCGATTGCTTAATGTATACACCGATTCTACATATAAGATTGCGAAAGTGCTGAAAATACACTGTCGTTATGGCTATACAAACACTCTATGACAACTCCAATAACATCAAAACGGCTAATTAGCATAAATATGTAAAGTTCATATTTCTACGCAATTTGATATCGATTGCTTAATGGCTATGCACCAAAAAATCCATTCTACACTTTAATATAAGATTGTGAAATTGCTCCAAATACACTGTCGTTATGGCTATACGACAACTCTATGACAACTCCAATAACATAAAAACGGCAAATTAAAAGAAATATGTAAAGTTCATATTTTTACAAAACTTGATATCAATTGCTTAATGTACATGTACTAAAAAATCGATTCTACACCTTAATATAAGATTGTGAAGGTGCTGCAAATACCCTGTCGTTATGGCTATACGACAACTCTATGACAACTCCAATGACTTCAAAACGGCTAATTAGCATAAATATGTAAAATTCATATTTTTACGCAACTTGATATCGACTGCTTAAAGTATATGTACTAAAAAATCGATTCTACACCTTAATACAAGATTGTGAAATTACTCCAAATACACTGTTGTTATGGCTAAACGACAACTCTATGACAACTCCATGACAATTCCAATAACATAAAAACGGCAAATTAAAAGAAATATGTAAAGTTTATATTTTTACACAACCTGATGTCGATTGCGTAATGTCAATGCACCAAAAAATCAATTCTACACCTTAATATAAGATTGTGAAGTTGTTCCAAATACACTGTCGTTATGGCTATACGAAAACTCTATGACAACTCCAATAACATAAAAACGGCAAATTAAAAGAAATATGTAAAGTTCATATTTGTACAAAACTTGATATCAATTGCTTAATGTATATGTACTAAAAAATCGATTCTACACCTTAATATAAGATTGTGAAGGTGCTGCAAATACCCTGTCGTTATGGCTATACGACAACTCTATGACAACTCCAATGACTTCAAAACGGCTAATTAGCATAAATATGTAAAATTCTACTTGATATCGACTGCTTAAAGTAATTACTAAAAAATGATTCTCACCTTAATACAAGATTGTGAAATTACTCAAATACACTGTTGTTTGGCTAGCATAAATATGTAAAGTTCATATTTTTACACATCTTGATATCGATTGCTTAATATATATGTGCTAAAAAATCGATTCTACACCTAAGCTTAAGATTGCGAAATTGCTCCAAATAAACTGTCGTTATGCCTATACGACTACCCTCTGTTAACTCCAATAACATCAAAACATCTAATTAAAAGAAATATGTAAAATTCATATTTTTACACAGCTTGATATCAATTGCTTAATGTATTTTACTAAAAAATCGATTCTACACCTTAATATAAGATTGTGAATTTGCTTCAAATACACTGTCGTTATGGCTGTGCGACAACTCTATGACAGTTCCAATGACTTCAAAACGGCTAGTTAGCATAAATATGTAAAGTTCTTATCTTTACGCAACTTAATATCGATTACTTAATGTGTGTGTAATAAAAAATCGATTCTACACCTTAATATAAGATTGTGAAAGTGCTGCAAGTACACTGTCGTTATGGGTATAGGAACACTCTAGGACAACTCCAATGACTTCAAAATGGCTAATTAGCGTAAATATGTAAAGTTCATATTTTTACGCAACTTGATATCGATAGCTTAATGTGTATGTACTAAAACATCGATTCTACACCTTAATATAAGATTGTGAAATTACTCCAAATACACTGTTGTTATGGCTATACGGCAACTCTATGACGAATGCAATAACGTCAAAATTGCTAATTAACATAAATATGTAAAGTTCGTATTTTTACGCAACTTGGTATCGATTGCTTAATGTATATGAACTAAAAAATCTATTCTACACCTTAATTTAAGATTGTGAAATTGCTGCAAATAAACTGTCGTTATGGCTGTGCGAAAACTCTATGACAACTCCAATAACTTCAAAAGGGCTTATTAGCATAAATATATAAAGTTCATATTCTTACGCAACTTGATATCGATTGCTAAATGTATATACTAAAAAATCGATTCTACACCTTAATATAAGATTGTGAAGTTGCTTCAAATACACTGTCGTTGTAACGATACGACAAATCTATGATAACTCCATGACAACTCCAATATTATCAAAACGGCTAATTAGCTTAAATATGTAAAGTTCATCATTTTACGCAACTTGATATTGATTGCTTAAAGTATATTAAAAAAAATCGATTCCACACCATTATATAAAATTGTCAATTCGCTCTTAATACACTATCGTTGTGGCTATACGACAACTCTATGACAACTCCAATAACATCAAAACAGCTAATTAAATGAAATATGTAAAGTTCATAATTTTACGCAACTTGATATCGATTGCTTAATGTATATTACTAAAAAATTGATTCCGCACCCTAATATAAAATCGTGAAATTGCCCCAAATACACTGTCGCAATGGAAGTGCGAACACTTTATGACAACTCCAATATTATCAAAACGGCTAATTAGCTTAAATATGTAAAGTTCATAATTTTACGCAACTTGATATTGATTGCTTAAAGTATATTAAAAAAAAATCGATTCCACACCATTATATAAAATTGTCAATTCGCTCTAAATACACTATCGTTGTGGCTATACGACAACTCTATGACAACTCCAATAACATCAAAACAGCTAATTAAATGAAATATGTAAAGTTCATAATTTTACGCAACTTGATATCGATTGCTTAATGTATATTACTAAAAAATTGATTCCGCACCCTAATATAAAATTGTGAAATTGCTCCAAATACACTGTCGCAATGGCAGTGCGAACACTTTATGACAACTCTAATAACATCAAAACGGCTAATTAGCATAAATATGTAAAGTTCATATTTTTACGCAACTTGGTATCGATTGCTTTATGTATATGTACAAAAAAATCGATTCTGCACCTTAGTTTAAGATTGTAAAATTGCTGCAAATAAACTGTCGTTATGGCTGTGCGAAAACTCTATGACAACTCCAATGACTTCAAAACGGCTAATTAGCATAAATATGTAAAGTTAATATGTTTACGCAACTTGATATCGATTGCTTAATACATATTACTAAAAAATCGATTCTATACCTTAATATAAGATTGTGAAAGTGCTGCAAATACACTGTCGTTATGGCTATACGAACACTCTATGACAACTCCAATGACTTCAAAACGGCTTATTAGCATAAATATGTAAAGTTCTTATTGTTACGCATTTTGATATCGATTGCTTTATGTATATGTACAAAAAAATCGATTCTACACCTTAATTTAAGATTGTAAAATTGCTGCAAATAAACTGTCGTTATGGCTGTGCGAAAACTCTATGACAACTCCAATAAATTCAAAACGGCTTATTAGCATAAATATGTAAAGTTCATATTCTTACGCAACTTGATATCGATTGCTTAATGCGTATGTACTCAAAAACTGATTCTATGCCTTAATTTAAGATTCAGAAATTGCTCTAAATAAGTTGTCGTTATGCCTATACGACAACTCTATGACAACTCCAATAACACCAAAACAGCTAATTAAAAGAAATATGTAAAGCTATATTTTTACGCAACTTGATATCGATTGCTTAATGTATATTGCTAAAAAAACGATTCTACTCCTTAACCCTTATGTTAATAGCCGGGTACCTGGGTACCCACCGCGGTGTATTTTGGTGAGTAGCTTAAGAAAATTCAGTATTTCATTTTAAGCTCTCAAATCGTCGTTTTTTAACTTAAAAGAAAGCTATTTGTGAGTTCATTTAATTGATTTTTTTTATTTTTTTTTTAATAAGCTTAAACTTTAGCCAACGCCCTATTAGCAACCGGGTACCGGGGTACCCACAGTAGAAAGCATAGGAAATAAATTGTATATAATTTCTATTAATGCATGCAACTAAATTTTATTAAAAAAATAAAGAAATATTACACTTTTTTTTTATAATTAATGACATTGAACACATTGTTGACAATCGGCACAGGCCTTCCGTGTTTTTCGCCGTCTTTTTGTTGGCAAAACATTGCAGACATGACAAGATCCTGTTACTTTTTTCCTTCCAGTTTTATCTTTTGGAGTCTCTGGACCAGGATTTATCAGGACTGTTTCTGTCAGTGTATGGCCTAATACACTTTTAACGGCAATATTTGTGGAGAAGTGGCGCATTACTTGTGGATTCGCCCTGCGATGTTCAATCATCGGCAATGCTAGTTCTTCACTTAGTTTACGTATAAATTGACGACGTTCTGTCGTTTTTTGACAATCATTTTATTATTTTCATAATAAATTATATATGCCGCAAGTGAAGAAATATCTAGCATGTTGAAGAACATTGCCATTGGCCATCTCGAAGATCGTCGTTGACTGGTGTATCTCCGCACCATTTGGTCCATTGTGTCAACTCCAGCTTTATATTTATTATAAAAATTTATTGTTTCTGGTTTTTGTTTAGCGTCATCACCAACTGATATATCTGAATGCATTGTCGATATCAGAATAACAGCTTTATGTTTTTTAGGAACGTAGGAACACATGGTAACCTTTTCGTGAAATCCAAAAACTGTCGAATACTGCTCCCGTGTCTTATTCGCTCCCATAACACTTGGGATGTAAGGTTTATTCTTTTTTAGCGTGCCAAAAATGGTAATATTCCACGACAACAAATGTTTAGCAGCTGGTACAGTAGTAAAGAAGTTATCCATGCAGATGTTTCTACCACTACCTCGGTATCGGAGCCGCCAATTCTTTCACTACTCTTTCACCCTAATTGTTTTCTCGAGTATTATCTGTCTTACCAGTGTACATGATCCCTTGCAAAGGATATGCATTTTCTGCATCACAAATCCACCAGATCTTTATACCATACTTAGCTGGTTTAGATGGAATATACTGAGTAAATCCAGTACTACCACGGTATGGATAAAGCTGCTCATCAATCGTTAAGTTAGCTGTTGGTTTGTACATCTGAGCTAAATTTGAATTTAACATTGTCCACACATCACGAATTGGAGCTGCCTTGTCTTCTTTTTTACGTGCACTTTGAGTATTACTATCGCCGAATCGCAAAAAACGCAGAATATTATGGAATCTCGTCAATCCCATCGTCGCGCGATACAGTGGATAAGAATTGGAGCGCCACATGTCAAATGTATGATCTGTGTTCGAATTGTTTGCTCCAGCACAAATCAAGATACCGAAGAACGAATAAATTTCGGGTATCGTAACGGGCTTCCATTGATGCTGTGAGTTTGGATGGTTAGCATTGTACTCTTGGAAAATTATTTCAGCTTTTTTATTAGTGTGACGGACGATTATGTCAACCATTTCGTATGTAAAAATTTGTTTGAAAGTCTCGCTAATTGACAACGTTTCCGTACTGCGATGAGGCCCACTCCGATGGCGTACAACATTATGAGCTGCGGTCTGATGCTGAGTTGGTGGAGTTTTGTTCCACACTGTTTTATCTTTGGCAATAAAACACCCAGATAGTTCTTGAGGTCTTCCTAAAATAATAATAACATTTATTAACCATTTAAGAAAAATAATTATTATTTCAATCATTGCTAAGAACAAATATTTTACTACATTCAGGCTCAGCATCCTCACTCTCGCTACTCTCAAATTCGTCTTCTTCTCCTTCCACTGCTGAATTCTCTTCAGCGATTTCTTCTGATTCTTCAGAATCTTCTGGATCTGGATGATTTTGATGTTTACCTCTATTTACTGGAATCCAGTCTTCGTCATCGCTATCAGAAACCCTACTCGAATCACTGTCGAGTTCTCCAAGTAGTTTCCTCAAGTACTCATTTTATTCGGTTGCACTTAACCTAATAAATTAAATATTATGTGATATACGTCGTACATAATTATATTACACAAAATTCTAATTAAAATATCTACAAATGCTAAATATATGTAACGTTTACTTACCAAGCATAGTAAGCTCTCGATAATTGTTCCATAGCTTTATTTTTCACAGTCAAGAGAACACCAAATGAAACACGTCTGATCTCATCAAAAATCTGTTACGTACTAAAAAATTCTCGAATATAGTGCGCGAAAGAAAACTTAGAAATAACCTTGAGCTTTTCCGGCATCTTCTCGTCTCCGAAAATAAAAACCGGCCGACTACCTGTGGTTTCCCAAAAAGGTTTCAGATGTTATTCACGATTCTACGTTGTTATTATTTTTTCTTTCTTTAAATTGTCACCGACTATTAATATTTGCAGAAGACATTTTTTTTAGAAAGTTTTAGAAAACTTTTTTTAAATAAAACAAACAAAATTTGCAATACTCATATTCTGGGTACCCCGGTACCCGGTTGCTAAACGCCGTTGGTAAAGTTGGTTACTAACATAAGGGTTAATATAAGCATGCGAAGTTGCTACATATACACTGTCGCTATGGCTATACGAAAACTCTATGACAACTCCAATAACATCAAAACGGCTAATTAGCATAAATATGTAAATTTCATTTGTTTACGCAACTTGATATCGATTGCTTAATACATATTACTAAAAACTCGATTCTACGCCTTAATGTAAGATTGTGATATTGCTCCAAATACACTGTCGTTATGCCTATATGACAACTCTGTGACGACTCCAATAACATCAAAACTGCTAATTAAAAGAAATATGTCAAGTTTATATTTTTACGCAACTTGTTATCGATTGCTTAATGTATATGAACTAAAAAATCGGTTCCACACCTTAGTTAAAGATTGTGAAATTGCTCCAAATACACTGTCGTTATGCCTATACGACAACTCTCTGACAACTCCAATAACATCAAAACAGCTAATGAACAGAAATATGTAAAGTTCATATTTTTACGCAACTTTATATCGATTGCTAAATGTGTATGTACAAAACAATCACTTCTACACCTTAATAGAGGATTGTGAAGTTGCTTCAAATACACTGTCGTTATGGCTATACGACAACTCTATGACAACTCCATCAACATCAAAACAGCTAATTAGCATAAATATGTAAAGTTCATATTTTTACGCAACTTGATATCGATTGCTTAATACATATGACTAAAAAATCGATTCTATGTACACCTTAATATAAAATTGTGAAGTTGCTGCAATTACCCTGTCGTTACGACAACTCTATACAACTCCAATGACATCAAAACGGCTAATTAGCATAAATATGTAAAGTTCTTATTTTCACGCATCTTGATATCGATTGCTTAATGTATATGTACTAATAAATCGATTTTACACCTTAGTTTAAGATTGTGAAATTGCTTCAAATAAACTGTCGCTATGCCTATATGACAACCCTATGACAACTCCAATAACATCAAAACAGCTAATTAAAAGAAATATGTAAAGGTCTTATTTTTACGCAACTTGATATCGATTGCTTAATGTATATTACTAAAAAATCGATTCTACACCTTAATAAAAGATTGTGAATTTGCTCCAAATTCACTGTCGTTATTGCTGTGCGACAACTCTATGACAACTCCAATAACATCGAAACTGCTAATTAGCATAAATATTTAAAATTCATATTTTTACGCATTTTGATATCGATTGCTTAATGTGTATATACCAAAAAATTACTCCTGAACCTTAATATAAGATTGTAAAATCGCTCCAAATACACTATCGTTGTGGCTATACTACAACTCTATGACAACTCCAATGACATCAAAACGGCTAATTAGCATAAATAAGTAAAGCTCATATTTTTACGCAACTTGATATCGACTGCTTAATGTATTTTACTAAAAAATCGATTATACACCTTAATTTAAGGTAGTGAAATTGCTCCAAATACACTGTCGTTATGGCTATGCGACAACTCTATGACAACTTCAATAACACCAAAACGGCTAATTAAAAGAAATATGTAAAGGTCATATTTTTACGCAACTTGATATCGATTGCTTAATGTATATGTACTAAGAAATCGATTCTACACCTTAATATAAGATTGTAAAATTGCTCCAAATACACTGTCGTTATGCCTATATGACAACTCTATGGCAACTCCAATAACATCAAAACAGCTAATTAAAAGAAATAGGTAAAGGTCTTATTTTTATGCAACTTGATATCGATTGCTTAATGTATATTACTAAAATATCGATTCTACAACTTAATTTAAGATTGTGAAATTGCTCCAAATACACTGTCGTTATGGCTATGCGACAACTCTATGACAACTCCAATAACATCAAAATGGCTAATTAACAGAAATATGTAAAGTTCATATTTTTACGCAACTTGATATTGATTGCTTAATGTATATGAACTAAAAAATCGGTTCCACACCTTAGTTTAAGATTGTGAAATTCCTCCAAATACACTGTCGTTATGCCTATACGACAACTCTCTGACAACTCCAATAACATCAAAACAGCTAATTAAAAGAAATAGGTAAAGGTTTTACTTTTACGCAACTTGATATCGACTGCTAAATGTGTATGTACCGAACAATCACTTCTGCACCTTAATATAGGATTGTGAAGTTGCTTCAAATACACTGTCGTTATGGGTATACGAACACTCTAGGACAACTCCAATGATTTTAAAACGGCTAATTAGCGTAAATATGTAAAGTTCATATTTTTACGCAACTTGATATCGATTGCTTAATGTATATGTACTAAAAAATTGATTCTACACCTTAATATAAGATTGTGAAATTACTCCAAATACACTGTTGTTATGGCTATACGAAAACTCTATGAAACCTCCAAAGAATTCAAAACGGCTAATTAGCATAAATATGTAAAGCTCTTATTTTCACGCATCTTGATATCGATTGCTTAATGTATATGTAATAATAAATCGATTCTACACCTAAGCTTAAGATTGCGAAATTTCTCCAAATACACTGTCGTCATGCCTATATTACAACTCTCTGACAACTCCAATAACATCAAAGCAGCTAATTAACAGAAATATGTAAAAAATCCATTCTACACCTTAATATAAGATTGTGAAATTGCTCCAAATACACTGTCGTTATGGCAATACGACAACTCTCTGACAACTCCAATAACATTAAAACGGCAAATTAAAAGAAATATGTAAAGTTCATATTTTTACACAACTTGATGTCGATTCCTTAATGTATATGCACCAAAAAATCAATTCTACACCTTAATATAAGATTGTAAAATTGCTTAAAATACACTGTCTTTATGGCTATACGACAGCTCTATGAAAACTCCAATAACATCAAAACGGCTAATTAGCTTAAATATGTAAAAGTCATATTTTAACGCATCTTGATACCGATTGTTTAATGTATATGAACTAAAAAATCGATTCTACACCTTAATATAAAATTGTGAATTTATTTGCTTCAAATACACTGTCGTTATAGCTGTGTGACAACTCTATGACAATTCTAATGACTTCAAAACGGCTAATTAGCATAAATGTGTAAAGTTCATATTTTTACACAGCTTGATATCGATTGCTTAATGTGTATTACTAAAAAATCGATTCTACACCTTAATATAAGATTGTGAATTTATTTGCTTCAAATACACTGTCGTTATAGCTGTGTGACAACTCTATGACAACTCTAATGACTTCAAAACGGCTAATTAGCATAAATGTGTAAAGTTCATATTTTTACACAGCTTGATATCGATTGCTTAATGTATATGTACTAAAAAATCGATTCTACACCTAAGCTTAAGATTGCGAAATTGCTCCAAATACACTGTCGTTATGCCTATACGACAACTCTCTGACAACTCCAATAACATCAAAACAGCTAATTAACAGAAATATGTAAAAAATCCATTCTACACCTTAATATAAGATTGTGAAATTGCTCCAAATACACTGTCGTTATGGCTATACGACAACTCTCAGACAACACCAATAACATTAAAACGGCAAATTAAAAGAAATATGTAAAGTTCATATTTTTACACAACTTGATGTCGATTCCTTAATGTATATGCATAAAAAAATCAATTCTACAACTTAATATAAGATTGTAAAATTGCTTAAAACACACTGTCTTTATGGCTATACGACAGCTCTATGAAAACTCCAATAACATCAAAACGGCTAATTAGCATAAATATGTAAAATTCATATTTTTACGCAACTTGATATCGACTGCTTAATGTATGTGTACTAAAAAATCGATTCTACACCATAATATAAGATTGTGAAATTACTCCAAATACACTGTTGTTTTGGCTATACGACAACTCTATGACAACTCCATGACAATTCCAATAACATAAAAACGGCAAATAAAAAAAATATGTAAAGTTTATATTTTTACACAACTTAATGTCGCTTGCTTAATGTCTATGCACCAAAAAACCAATTCTACTCCTTAATATGAGTTTGTAAAATTGCTTCAAATACACTGTCACTGTGGCTATACGACAACTCTATGAAAACTCCAATAACATCAAAACGGCAAATTAAAAGAAATATGTAAAGTTCGTATTTTTACACAACTTGATGTCGATTGCTTAAAGTATATTAAAAAAAAATAAATTCTACACCTTAATATGAGATTGTTAAAGTGCTGCAAATACCCTGTCGTTATTCCTATACGACAACTCTATGACAACTCAAATAACATAAAAACGGCAAATTAAAAGAAATATGTAAAGTTCATATTTTTACACAACTTGATATCGATTGCTTAATGTATATGCACTAAAAAATCGATTCTACACCACAATTTAAGATTGTGAAATTGCTGCAAACACACTGTTGTTATGGCTATACGACAACTCTGTGACAACTCCAATGACATCAAAACGGCTAATTAGCATAAATATTTAAAATTCATATTTTTACGCAATTTGATATCGATTGCTTAATGTATAAGTTTTAAAAAATCGATTCTATACCTTTATATAAGCTTGTGAAATTGCTCCAAATACACTGTCGTTATGGCTATACGACAACTCTATGACGACTCCAATAACACCAAAACAGCTAATTAGAAGAAATATGTAAAGTTTATATTTGTACACAACTTGATATCGACTGCTTAATGTATATGTACTAAAAAATCGATTCTACACCTTTATATAAGAATGTGAAATTCCTCCAAATACACTGTTGTTATGGCTATACGAAAACTCTATGGCAACTCTAATAACATCAAAATAGCTATTTAGCATAAATCTGTATAGTTCATATTTTTACGCAACTTAATATCGATTGCTTAATGTATATTACTAAAAAATCGATTCTTCACCTTAATATAAGATTGTGAGTTTATTTGCTTCAAATACACTGTCGTTATGGCTGTGTGACAACTCTATGACAACTCCAATGATTTCAAAACGGCTAATTAGCATAAATATGTAAAGTTCTTATTTTTGCGCATCTTGATATCGATTGCTTAATGTATTTGTACTAAAAAATCGATTCTACATCTAAGTTAAAGGTTGTGAAATTGCTCCAAATAAACTTTCGTTATGCTTATACGACTACTCTCTGACAACTCCAGTAACATCAAAACAGCTAATTAAAAGAAATATATAAAGTTCATATTTTTACACAGCTTGATATCGATTGCTTAATATATTTTACTAAAAAATCGATTCTACACCTTAATATAAGATTGTGAATTTGCTTCAAGAACACTGTTGTTATGGCTGTGCGACAACTCTATGACAACTCCAATGACTTCAAAACGGCTAATTAGCATAAATATGTAAAGTTCTTATTTTTACGCAACTTGATATCGATTCCTTAATGTGTATGTACTAAAAAATCGATTCTACACCTTAATATAAGATTGTGAAATTACTCCAAATACACTGTTGTTATGGCTATACGACAACTCTATGACAACTCCAATGACATCAAAACGGCTAATTAACATAAATATGTAAAATTCATATTTTTACGCAATTTGATATCGATTGCTTAATGGCTATGCACCAAAAAATCCATTCATCACCTTAATATAAGATTGTGAAATTGCTCCAAATAAACTGTCGTTATGCCTATACGACAACTCTCTGACAACTCCAATAACATCAAAACAGCTATTTAAAAGAAATATGTAAAGTTCATATTTTTACACAACTTGATATCGATTGCTTAATGTATTTTACTAAAAAATCGATTCTACACCTTAATATAAGATTGCGAAAGTGCTGCAAATACACTGTCGTTATGGCTACACAAACACTCTATGAACACTCCAATAACATCAAAACGGCTAATGAGCATAAATATGTCAAGTTCATATTTTTACGCAACTTGATATCGATTGCTTAATGTACATGTACTACAAAATCGACATGTGAAAAGTTGCGAAGTGAAGTGGTTGTGTTTTGGTGTGGTTCTGGGGTTTTTTCATAAAATACTTAGTTTTTCCCACCATATACTATCAATTTCTTTGCTGAGGCTTTCGGAAGCTATTATAACTAAAACGGACACAAAATCTTCAAGAAAAGATAAGTACAATTTGTATTTTTTAATAAAAATTCATTTGCACTTACCCGCAAATATTCTGTGTTTTTTATTGAAAGCAGATTATTTTTCCCCTGTAGCAGCAATCCAAACAAAGCGCGTGCTTAATTTTTGCATTGCCGTTTTGTTTTGATCAGCTGTTCTCCTTTTGTTTCTCCTTTTTCGTATTCCCTTTGGTTTTGGCATTGCCAACTATTCAAAATATAAGCGAGGTTTTAGGGACAGTGACTGAACATACCTATTGTCAGTAGCTTCCAACTATTTTCTCATTGAGGTATGGCCTCTGAGAACAGTAGTGGATGCACCCCCGAGAATCCTTTTGAAAGAAACTCAAAAATTATGAGAACACCTCCTAACGGAAAAAATGAGATATCCACCGCTGCTTCATCAAAAAGAGAATGCGAAAATGCCGACATAAGTGAAAGTGGCAAACCTTCTGAAAAAATACAAAGTGGCGAAACTACCCAAAACTTTAACCAGTTGGGTAATAAAATAAAAGAATTGGAGAACATGGTGGCTGGCCAAAGGCACATAAACCAGACCATGCGCGACTTGGTAAGCAACATAGTGGCGCTACATGCTAAGACTGAGAAAGGCGGAAAAAACCTACCCAAAAGGATTATTGTAGGGAAAGCATCCCAGGTTTCCCCAATGGGTAAGGAGGTAATTACCCCGAAAAGGCTGCGTAAGACAATAGGCTTTTTACCTCCAACAAAAAAGCCGAAAAATGTTAACAAAATGGATCAGCCCACCTACAGCGAGACAGCGAAATTAATGCAAGCCAATACAACGGTTAGACTCAACGCAAGCGAAGCTTGGGTGGACGTTGTTAAGAAACGAAGACCACTCGAACAGAAAATAAGATCGAGGCCAGACGCCATCATACTTACGAAAAAGGATGGTGCATCATACACGGATATTCTCCGGAAAACAAAAAGCGACAGTGGCTTAGAGGAATTGGGCTCAAGCGTAACGTACATAAGAAAAACGTTGAAAAGAGATCTGTTATTACAACTGAAAAACCAAGCGGATAAAAAAGCCGAATCGTTCCAAAGTGCCTTAGAAGGAGTGGTCGGGGAAATGGCTGTGATACAGCCAAAAACTCACAACGTCATGATTATGTGCAAGGATTTGGACGAAATAACTTCTCCAGAAGAGATTTGCGAAGCTTTACAAAAAGAGTGCGGAATAGAAAATCTGGGAAAAATAAACATTAAGAGCATACGAAAGACCCGAAACGGAACACAAATAGCTATCTTATGCCTGCGCTCCCAGGACGCCAAAACTGCGCTAAAGGTAGGCAAAATAAAGATTGGGTGGTCTGTATGTCGCCTCCGGGAATACTCCCCTATTCCCCGTTGCTTCAGGTGTTTCCATCTGGGGCACATGGCGCACAAATATTGCAACCCTGTGGACAGGTCGTATCTATGCACACGTTGTGGAGCCGGTGGACATGTAGCGAAGTTATGTACTAACGATCCAAACTGCATGCTTTGCAAAGGAGCGCACTCAGCCCTGAGTACTACGTACCCCAAATATCTAGAGATGGTGAAATCGCTAGGGAAATGAGGATAATACAATTAAATTTGAACCATTGCGCAGCAGCACAAGAGCTACTAAAACAGACTGTATTTGAAAAAAACATTGATGTCGCCTTACTAAGCGAGCAATACTCCCAGCGTTCGGAAAGCACCTGGACTACAGACATATCTGGAAAGGCTGCAATATGGTCCTGTAAAGGACAACCATTTATGTCTCGTTCCAGAGGGCATAATTTTTTCACATGGGCAAATATACGAGGCATATACTTTGTTAGCTGCTATGCTCCTCCCAGTGCCTCCATTAAGGATTTTGAAGACTTCCTTTTGGAACTTGCTTTAGAAACCAGAGGAAAATCCCCAATTATAATCGCAGGTGACTTCAATGCGTGGTCGACCGCTTGGGGTAGTAGGCGCACAAACCACCGTGGGCGTCTACTACTTGAATTCCTCGGCCAAACGAATCTTACGATCATGAATAGCGGAACGCAAAATACATTTCAAAAAGGAAACAAAGGCTCCATAATCGATCTCATGTTCGCCAACGATGCCCTTAGTAGGCAGTGGGCGGTGTCGGATATATTTACAAATAGTGACCACATGGCTATTATTGCCGAAGTCTCATATGCTGGAGGGAGGGAACACCGCAGCAGGAGCACATGCCAAAAACGAACTTGGAAACAAAAAGACTTTGATGCCGAACTTTTTGAGATGGTCTGGAGTTCAGAAAATATACAAGGCGAAGACGCCATATAATTGGTATCCGCAGTTCGCCAAAAATTGTCCACAGCTTGCGACGCAACTATGCGTAGGACAGCACACCACAACAACCGAAGACCAGTGTATTGGTGGAATGAAGAAATAGCTGGGCTCAGAAAACTCTGCAACTCAGCTAGACGCCGCCTACAACGTAATCAGATTGAAGAAAATGAAAGCAGTCTTAGGGATATATTTAAAAGTCAAAAGAAGCTTCTGAAGTCAGCCATCCGTCGCAGTAAAAAGAAGTGTTTTGAAAAACTCTGTGAGGAAGCAAATGAAGACCCCTGGGGAACAGCATATAAAATATGTATGTCAAAATTCAAGAATAAGGCCGACCAACCCAAAAGCGCATCCTTTGTGAGAAATGTCGTCGAAACTTTGTTTCCAAAACACGACAGTATTTCTTATGCTAAGCCTCTAACCGAAGTCGAGGAGTCACCACTGCTAGTTAGTGAAGAAGAAATACTGGCCATAGCCGGAAAAATTAAAAGCAGCAAAGCGCCTGGATTAGATGGCATTCCAAACATAGCCCTAAAAGAAGCCATGACTCTGAAACCCAAATTATTCATGAAAATGTACAATGCGTGCTTAAAAGAAGGAATATTTCCCGACCCATGGAAAGTCCAGCGATTGGTTCTACTCCCTAAACCAAAAAAGCCTCCGGAGGAACCATCTTCATATCGACCTCTGTGCATGCTTGACACTATTGGCAAAGTATATGAAAGCATAGTTAGAAACCGCTTGGAGATAGCAATTCAGAAAGCCGGCGGATTATCAGAAAGACAATACGGCTTTATGAAAAAGGGGTCCACCATTGACGCACTATACGATGTCGTTGACACAGCGAAATGCGCAGTAAGTGGCAAGCGATGGAAAGGAGGAACAAAAAAATATTGTGCGCTGATCACCCTGGATGTGAAAAATGCCTTTAACTCAGCAAAGTGGACAAACATAATCAAAGCTCTAGATGAAATAAGTGCTCCTCAATATCTTATGGAAATTGTCATAAGTTATTTTGAAAACAGGCGACTATTATACGATACAGATGAAGGCACAAAGAGCTACTCAATTTCGAGTGGAGTACCGCAAGGCTCGGTACTAGGCCCCCTTCTATGGAATATAATGTATGATGGGGTGCTAAGGAGACACCAAGAGAAAGCTATTAAATTAGTTGCATACGCAGACGACCTTATTGTGGTAGCAGTTGCTAAACACCTCGACGACCTCCGGAGCAAATGCAATGAGTGCATAAACGGTCTGCGCCAGTGGTTCTCCTCAATGAGTTTAGAACTGGCTGAGCAAAAAACAGAAGTCTTTCTCATAAGTACAAGAAAAGTAGAGGAAAGTAGATATATCTCTCACTATAGGGGAGTGCGAGATTCATTCACAGCCACACCTAAAATATCTGGGAGTAATAGTAGACTCAAGGCTCAAATTTAAGGATCACCTAGAGTACACTGCAGGTAAAGCGAATAAAATCCTGAATGCCTTGTCAAGAATGATGGCAAATAAAGGCTGCGTGCGTTCCAACAGGCGTTTTTTACTCGCAAAGGTAATGAGATCGGTTATGTTATATGCGGTTCCATTATGGATCCAGGCGCTAGGTATCAAAGCGTATGCCAGACAAATAAACACAGTGCACAGGCTATCGGCACTAAGAGTTATCAGCGCTTTCCGAACAATTTCAAGTGATGCTGCTGAAGTAATAGCCAGTATGATGCCCATTGACATCCAGGGTGACGAATACGAACGAGTTTACAAATTATCAGTGCCATCTATAGGAACCAAAAGAGAAGAGAGAGTAAAAAGCTTAACGATATGGCAGCAGCGGTGGCAAACCTCACTTAAAGGACGGTGGACCTACAGACTAATACCGGTGATCCATTCCTGGATCGGCAGACGACATGGGGACCTGGCTTTCCACCTAACCCAAATACTAAGTGGGCATGGGTGCTTTAGAAGCTACCTGTACAGATTCCAGCACGACTTTAGTCCGAATTGTCCGACGTGTTCAGAGTGCTTAGAAGACTCCGGACATGTATTCTTTTATTGCCCTCGCTTTTTAAGTACAAGAGAAAAACTTAAAACTACACTCGGTGGTAGTTTTGCGGTGGAGAATTTGACGACACTTATGTGCCAGTCCACTGAGAACTGGAATGCTGTCAGCGAAGCGGTAGCGTCAATCATGACAAAACTTAGACATATAGAACAGAATAGGCGTCCGTCAGTCCGTGCCATAGAGGAGACTTAATTGTCTTATCACTCCCACGAAGTAATACCTAATAAGGTGGTTCCGTGGGAGAGTCTGGAGTTGGGAGTAGGTTAGGTTTAGCGGATTAAAGTTCCGCACTTCGGCTTTTGATGCTTCCTCCTACTTAAACAAAAAAAAAACCTTAATTTAAGATTGTGAAATTGCTCCAAATACACCGTAGTTATGGCTATACAAACACTCTATGACAACTCCAATAACATCAAAACGGCTAATTAGCATAAATATGTAAAGTTCATATTTTTACGCAATTTGATATCGATTGCTTAATGGCTATGCACCAAAAAATCCATTCTTCACCTTAATATAAGATTGTGAAAGTGCTGCAAGTACACTGTCGTTATGGCTGTGCGAAAACTCTATGACAACTCCAATGACATCAAAACGGCTAATTAGCATAAATATGTAAAGTTCTTATTTTTTAGCAACTTGATATCGATTGCTTAATGTATATTACTAAAAAATAGATTCTACACCTTAATATAAAATTGTGAAATAGCTCCAAATACACTGTCGTTATGGCTGTGCGACAACTCAATAACAACTCCAATAACTTCAAAACGGCTAAATATGTAAAATTCATATTTTTACGCAACTTGATATCGATTGCTTAATGTATATGTACCAAAAAACCGATTCTACACCTTCATTTAAGATTGTGAAATTGCTACAAATACACTGTCGCTATGCCTATATGACAACTCTATGACAACTCCAATAACATCAAAACAGCTAATTAAAAGAAATATGTAAAGGTCTTATTTTTACGCAACTTGATATCGATTGCTTAATGTATATTACTAAAAAATCGATTCGACACCTTAATATAAGATTGTGAATTTGCTCCAAATACACTGTCGTTATTGCTGTGCGACAACTCCATGACAACTCCAATAACTTTAAAACGGCTAATTAGCATAAATATGTAAAATTCATATTTTTACGCATCTTGATATCGATTGCTTAATGTGTATATACCAAAAAATTACTCCTGCACCTTAATATAAGATTGTAAAATCGCTCCAAATACACTATCGTTGTGGCTATACTACAACTCTATGACAACTCCAATGACATCAAAACGGCTAATTAGCATAAATATGTAAAGTTCATATTTTTACGCAACTTGATATCGATTGCTTAATGTGTATGTACTAAAAAGTCGATTCTACACCTTAATTTAAGATTGTGAAATTGCTCCAAACAAACTGTCGTTATGGCTATACGAACACTCCATGACAACTCCAATAACATCTAAACAGCTAATTAGCATAAATATATAAAGTTCATATTTTTACGCAACTTGATATCGATTGCTTAACACATATTACTAAAAAATCGATTCTACACTTTAATATAAGATCGTGAAATTGCTCCAAATACACTGTCGTTATGCCTATATGACAACTCTATGACAACTCCAATAACTTCAAAACAGCTAATTAAAAGAAATATGTAAAGGTCATATTTTTACGCAACTTGATATCAATTGCTTAATGTATATTACTAAAAAATTGATTCTGCACCCTAATATAAAATTGTGAAATCGCTCCAAATACACAATCGTTGTAGCTATACGACAACTCTATGACAACTCCAATAACATCAAAACAGCTAATTAAAAGAAATATGTAAAGTTCATAAGGTTACGCAACTTGATATTGATTGCTTAAAGTATATTACAAAAAAATCGATTCTACACCTTAATATAAGATTGTGAAATTGCTCCAAATACACTGTTGTTATGCCTATATGACAACTCTATGACAACTCCAATAACATCAAAACAGCTAATTAAAAAAATATGTAAAGGTCTTATTTTTACGCAACTTGATATCGATTGCTAAATGTATATTACTAAAAAATCTATTCTACACCTTAATATAAGATTGTGAAATTGCTCCAAATACACTGTCATCATGCCTATATGACAACTCTATGACAACTCTATGACAACTCCAATGACATCAAAACGGCTAATTAGCATAAATATGTAAAGTTCATAATTTTACGCAGCTTGATATTGATTGCTTAAAGTATATTACAAAAAAAATCAATTCTACACCATTATATAAAATTGTGAATTTGCTCCAAATACACAATCGTTGTGGGTATACGACAAATCTATGACAACTCCAATGACTTCAAAACGGCTAATTAGCATAAATAAGTAAAGCTCATATTTTTACGCAACTTGATATCGATTGCTTAATGTGTATGAACTAAAGAATCGATTCTACACCTTAATATAAGATTGTGAAAGTGCTACAAATACACTGTCGTTATGGCTATATGAACACTCTATGACAACTCCAATAGCATCTAAACAGCTAATGAGCATAAATATGTCAAGTTCATATTTTTACGCAACTTGATATCGATTGCTTAATGTATATGTACTAAAAAGTCTATTCGACACCTTAATATAAGAGTGTTAAATTGCTCCAAATACACTATCGTTGTGGGTATACGACAACTCTATGACAACTCCAATGACATCAAAACGGCTAATTAGCATAAATAAGTAAAGCTCATATTTTTACGCAACTTGATATCGATTGCTTAATGTGTATGAACTAAAGAATCGATTCTACACCTTAATATAAGATTGTGAAGCTGCTTCAATTGCACTGTCGTTGTGGCTATACGACAACTCTATGACAACAACATTACAACTCCAATAACATCAAAACGTCTAATTAAAAGAAACATGTAAAGTTCATAATTTTACGCAACTTGATATTGATTGCTTAAAGTATATTACAAAAAAAGCGATTCTACACCTTAAAATAAGATTGTGAAATTGCTCTAAATACAGTGTCGTTATGCCTATATGACAACTCAATTGCAACTCCAATAACATCAAAACAGCTAATTAAAAGAAGTTGGTAAAGGTCTTATTTTTACGCAACTTGATATCGATTGCTTAATGTATATTACTAAAAAATCGATTCTACACCTTAATATAAGATTGTGAAGCTGCTTCAAATACACAGTCGTTGTGGCTATACGACAACCCTATGACAACTCCATGACAACTCCGATAACATCAAAACGGCTAATTAAAAGAAATATGTAAAGTTCATAATTTTACGCAGCTTGATATTGAGTGCTTAAAGTATATGTACTAAAAAATCAATTCTACACCTTAATATAAGGTTGTAAAATTGCTCCAAATACACTGTCGTTATGGCTATACGTCAACTCTATGACAACTCCAATAACATCAAAACTGCTAATTAACAGAAATATGTAAAGTTCATATTTTTATGCAACTTGATATCGATTGCTTAATATATATGTACTGAAAAATCGACTCTACACCTTAATATAAGGTTGTGAATTTGCTCCAAGTACTCTGTGGTTATGGCTATATGACAACTCTGTGACGACTCCAATATCCTCAAAACGGCTAATTAGCATAAATATGTAAAGTTCATATTTTTACGCAACTTGATATCGATTGTTTAAGGTATACGTACTGAAAAATCGATTCTACACCTTAACATAAGGTTGTGAAATTGCTCCAAAGACACTGTCGTTATGGCTATACGGCAACTCTATGACAACTCCAACAACATCAAAACGGCTAATTAGCATAAATATGTTAAGTTCATATTTTTACGCAACTTGGTATCGAGTGCTTAATATATATGTACTGAAAAATCACTCCTACACCTTAATATAAGATTGTGAAATTGCTCCAAAGACACTGTCGTTATGGCTATACGTCAACTCTATGACAACTCCAATAACATCAAAACGGCTAATTAGCATAAATATGTAAAGTTCATATTTTTACGCAACTTGATATCGATTGCTTAACGTATATGTACTAAAAAATCAATTCTACACCTTAATATAAGGTTGTGAAATTGCTCCAAAGACACTGTCGTTATGGCTATACGCAACTCAATGACAACTCCAATAACTTCAAAACGGTTTATTAGCATAAATATGTAAAGTTCATATTTTTGCGCAACTTGATATCGATTGCTTAACGTATATGTACGAAAAAATCAATTCTACACCTTAATATAAGCTTGTGAAATTGCTCCAAAGACACTGTCGTTATGGCTATACGCAACTCAATGACAACTCCAATAACTTCAAAACGGTTTATTAGCATAAATATGTAAAGTTCATATTTTTGCGCAACTTGGTATTGATTGCTTAATGTATATGTACTGAAAACTCGATTCCACACCTTAATATTAGATTTCAAAATTGCTCCAAATACATTGTCGTTTTGGCTATACGACAACTCAATGACAACTCCAATAACTTCAAAGCGGCTAATTAGCATAAATATGTAAAGTTCATATTTTAACGTAACTTGATATCGATAGCTTAATAATTATGTACTGAAACATCGATTTAATAAAAGATTGTGAATTTGCTCCAAATACACTGTCGTTATGGCTTTACGACAACTCGTTGAAAACTCTATTAACTTCTAAAAGGCTAATTAGCAAAAATATGTAAAGTTCATATTTTTATACACCTTGATATTGATTGCTTAATGTATGTGTTCTATAAAATCAATTCTACACCTTAATTTAAGATTGTGAAACTGCCCCAAATAAACTGTCGTAATGGCTATACGCAACTCAATGACAACTCCAATAACTTCAAAACGGTTTATTAGCATAAATATGTAAAGTTCATATTTTTGCGCAACTTTATATTGATTGCTTAATGTATATGTACTGAAAAATCGATTCTACACCTTAATATTAGATTGCAAAATTGCTCCAAGTGCACTGTCATTATGGCTGTGTGACCACTCTATGACAACTCCAATTACTTCAAAACAAATATGTAAAGTTCATATTTTTATACACCTTGATATTGATTGCTTAATGTAAATGTACTAAAAAATCAATTCTACACCTTAATATAAGATTTTGAATTTGCTACAAATACACTGTCGTTATGGCTATACGACAACTCTATGAACACTCCAATAACTTCAAAACGGCTAATTAGCATAAATATGTAAAGTTCATATTTTTACACAACGTGATATCGATTGCTTAATGCATATGTACCAAAAATTCGATTCTACACCTTAATATAAGATTGTGAAATTGTTCCAACTCTATTACAACTCTAATAACATCAAAACAGCTAATTATCATAACTATGTAAAGTTCATATTTTTACGCAACTTGATATCGATTGCTTAATGTATATGTACTGAAAAATCGATTCTACACCTTAATATGAGATTGCGAAATTGCTCCAAATACACTGTGTTATGGCTATACGACAACTCTATGACAACACTAATAACATTAAAACGGCTAATTAGCATAAATATGTAAAGTTCAAATTGTTACGCAACTTGATATCGATTGCTTAATGCGTATGTACCAAAAAATCAATTCTACACCTTAATATAAGATTGTGAATTTGCTCCAAATACACTGTCGTTATGGCTATGCGACAACTCTATGACAACTCCGATAACTTCAAACCGGTTTATTAGCATAAATATGTAAAGTTCATATTTTTACGCATCTTTATATTGATTGCTTAATATATATGTACTGAAAAATCGATTCTACACCTTAATATTAGATTGCGAAATTGCTCCAAATGCACTGTCGTTATTACTGTGTGACCACTCTACGGCAACTCCAATTACTTCAAAACAAATATGTAAAGTTCATATTTTTACGCAACTAGATATCGACTGCTTAATGTATATGTACTAAAAAATCGATTCTATACCTTAATATAAGATTGTGAAATTGCTCCAAATACACTGTTGTTATGGCTATGCAACAACTCCAATAACTTCAAAACGGCTAATTAGCATAATTATATAAAGTTCATATTTTTACACAACTTGATATCGATTGCTTAATGTGTATGTACCCAAAAATCAATTCTGCGCCTTAATATAAGATTCTAAAATTGCATCAAATACACTGTCGTTATGGCTATAGACAACTCGTTGACAACTACAATAACTTCAAAACGGCTAATTAGCATACATATGTAAAGCTCATATTTTTACGCAACTTGATATCGATAGTTTAATGTATATGTACCAAAAAAACCGATTCTACACCTACATTTAAAATTGTGAAATTGCTACAAATACACTGTCGCTATGGCTATACGAAAACTCTAATAACATCAAAACGGTTAATTAGCATAAATAAGTAAAGATCATATTTTTACGCAACTTTATATCGATTGCTAAATGTATATGTACCAAACAAACACTTCTACACCTTAATATAAGGTTGTGAAGCTGCTATAAATACACTGTCGTTGTGGCTATGCGACAACTCTATGACAACTTCATGACAACTCCAATAACATCAAAACGGATAATTAACAGAAATATGTTAAGTTCATATTTTTACGCAACTTGATATCGATTGCTAAATGTATATGTACCAAACAATCACTTCTACACCTTAATATAGGATTGTGAAGTTGCTTCAAATACACTGTCGTTATGACTATACGACATCTCTATGACAACCCCATGACAATTTCAATAACATAAAAACGGCTAATTAAAACAATATGTAAAGTTCATAATTTTACGCAACTTTATATCGATTGCTTAATGTACGTATATTACAAAAACATCGATTCTACACCATAATATAAAATTGTGAAATCACTCCAAATACACTGTCGTTATGGCTACGCGACAACTCTATGACAATTCCAATAACTTTAAAACGGCTAATTAGCATAAATATGTAAAGTTCATATTTTTACACAACTTGACATCGATTATTTAATGTAAATGTACTTAAAAACCGATTCTACACCTTAATTTAAGATTTCGAAATTGCTTCAAATAAAATGTCGTTATAGCTATACGACAACTCTATGACAACTCCAATAACATCAAAACAGCTAATTAAAAGAAATATGTAAAGTCATATTTTTACGCAACTTGATATCGATTTCTTAATGTGTATTACTAAAAAATCGATTCTACACCTTCAAATAAAATTGTGAAATCGCTCCAAATACTCTATCGTCGTGGCTATACGACAACTCTATGACAACTCCAATAACATCAAAACAGCTAATTAAAAGAAATATGTAAAGTTCATAAGTTTACGCAACTTGATATTGATTTCTTAAAGTATATTACAAAAAAATCGATTCTACACCTTAATATAAGACTGTGAAATTGCTCCAAATACACTGTCGTTATGCCTATATGACAACTCTATGACAACTCCAATAACATCAAAACAGCTAATTAAAAGAAATATATAAAGGTCTTATTTTTACACAGCTTGATTTCGATTGCTTAATGTATATTACTAAAAAATCGATTCTACACCTTAATATAAGATTGTGAATTTGCTCCAAATACACTGTCGTTATTGCTGTGCGACAACTCTATGACAACTCCAATAACTTCAAAACGGCTAATTAGCATAAATATTTAAAATTCATATTTTTACGCATCTTGATATCGATTGCTTAATGTGTATATACCAAAAAATCACTCCTACACCTTAATATAAGATTGTAAAATCGCTCCAAATACACTATCGTTGTGGCTATACTACAACTCTATGACAACTCCAATGACATCAAAACGGCTAATTAGCATAAATAAGTAAAGCTCATATTTTTACGCAACTTGATATCGATTGCTTAATGTATATATATTACTAAAAAATCGATTCTGCACCCTAATATAAAATTGTGACATCGCTCCAAACACACTGTCGCAATGGCAATGCGAACAGTCTATGTCAACTCCAATATTATCAAAACGGCTAATTAGCATAAATATATAAAGTTCATGTTTTTACGCAACTTGATATCGATTGCTTAATGTGTATGTACTAAAAAGTCGATTCTACACCTTAATATAAGATTTTGAAATTGCTCCAAACAAACTGTCGTTATGGCTATACGAACACTCCATGACAACTCCAATAACATCAAAACAGCTAATTAGCATAAATATATAAAGTTCATATTTTTACGCAACTTGATATCGATTGCTTAACACATATTACTAAAAAATCGATTCTACACCTTAATATAAGATTGTGAAATTGCTCCAAATACACTGCCGTTATGAGTATATGACAACTCTATGACAACTCTAATAACATCAAAACGGTTAATTAACAGAAATATGTAAAGTTCATATTTTTACGCAACTTGATATTGATTGCTAAATATATATGTACCAAACAATCACTTCTACACCCTAATATAGGATTGTGAAGTTGCTTCAAATACACTGTCGTTATGGCTATACGACAACTCTATGACAACTTTATGACAGCTCCCATAACATCAAAACGGCTAATAAAAAGGAATATGTAAAGTTCATAATTTTACGTAACTTGATATCGATTGCATAATGTACGTATGTTGCAAAAACATCGATTCTAAACCATAATATAAAATCGTGAAATCAGTCCAAATACACTGTCGTTATGGCTTCGCGACAACTCTATGACAATTCCAATAACTTCAAAACAGCTAATTAAAGGAAATATGTAAAGGTCATATTTTTACGCAACTTGATATCAATTGCTTAATGTATATTACTAAAAAATTGATTCTGCACCCTAATATAAAATTGTGAAATCGCTCCAAATACATAATCGTTGTGGCTATACGACAACTCTATGACAACTCCAATAACATCAAAACAGCTAATTAAAAGAAATATGTAAAGTTCATAAGGTTACGCAACTTGATATTGATTGCTTAAAGTATATTACAAAAAAATCGATTCTACACCTTAATATAAGATTGTGAAATTGCTTCAAATACACTGTCGTTATGCCTATATGACAACTCCAATAACATAAAAACAGCTAAATAAATTCGTATACGACAACTCTATGACAACAACATTACAACTCCAATAACATCAAAACGTCTAATTAAAAGAAACATGTAAAGTTCATAATTTTACGCAACTTGATATTGATTGCTTAAAGTATATTACAAAAAAAGCGATTCTACACCTTAAAATAAGATTGTGAAATTGCTCTAAATACAGTGTCGTTATGCCTATATGACAACTCAATTGCAACTCCAATAACATCAAAACAGCTAATTAAAAGAAGTTGGTAAAGGTCTTATTTTTACGCAACTTGATATCGATTGCTTAATGTATATTACTAAAAAATCGATTCTACACCTTAATATAAGATTGTGAAGCTGCTTCAAATACACAGTCGTTGTGGCTATACGACAACCCTATGACAACTCCATGACAACTCCGATAACATAAAACGGCTAATTAAAAGAAATATGTAAAGTTCATAATTTTACGCAACTTGATATCAATTCCTTAATGTATATTACTAAACAATTGATTCTGCACCCTAATATAAAATTGTGAAATCGCTCCAAACACACTGTCGCAATGGCAATGCGAACACTCTATGACAACTCCAATATTATCAAAACGGCTAATTAGCATAAATATGTAAAGTTCATATTTTTACGCAACTTGATATCGATTGCTTAACGTATATGTACTAAAAAATCAATTCTTCACCTTAATATAAGGTTGTGAAATTGCTCCAAAGACACTGTCGTTATGGCTATACGGCAACTCTATGACAACTCCAACAACATCAAAACGGCTAATTAGCATAAATATGTAAAGTTCTTATTTTAACGTAACCTGATATCGATTGCTTAACAATTATGTACTAAAAAATCGATTCTACTTTTTAATATAAGATTGTGAATTTGCTCCAAGTACTCTGTGGTTATG
>NW_024395320.1:0-17639 GCF_016617805.1 Bactrocera tryoni | reverse complement strand
GTATAAACAAGAAAATCGACTTTATACCTGAATACAAGATTGTCGAATTCTTCCAAATGCACTGCCGTTATGGCTTTATGTATACTTTAGCAAGATAAAGAAGGTTGACTAACTTAAATATTTGATGTTAATGATTTGAGGCAACTCAATATCGACTGCTAAATGTGTATATACAATAAAACCGACTTTATACCTGAATATAAGATTGTCGGATTCTTCCAAATGCACTGCCGTTATGGCTTTATGTCAACTTCGGTAAAATGAATAAGGCTAATTAACTTAAATATTTGATGTTAATGATTCGAAGCAAATCCGTATCGACTGCTATATGTGCATATACAAGAAAATCGATTTTATACCTGAACATAAGATTGTCTAATTCTTCCAAATGCACTGCCGTTATGGCTTTATGTCAACTTCGGTAAGATGAAAAAGGTCAATTGACTTAAATATGTTAAACTAATGATTTAAAGCAACTCAATATCGACTGCTAAATGTGTATACACAAGAAAATCGACTTTATACCTGAACACAAGATTGTCTAATTCTTCCAAATGCACTGCCGTTATGGCTTTATGTCAACCTTGGTAAGATGAAGAAGGTTAATTAACTTAAATGTTTGATGTCAATGATTTAAAGCAATTCAATGCCGACTGCTAAATGTGTTTATACCAGAAAATCGACTTTCTACCTGAATATAAGATTGTCGGATTCTTCCAAAAGCACCGCCGTTATGGCTTTACGTCAACTTCATCAAGATGAAGAAGGTTAATTAACTTAAATATTTGATGCTAATGATTTGAAGATACTCAATATCGGCTGCTAAGTGTGTATATACAAGAGAATCGACTTTCTACCTGAATATAAGATTGCCGGATTCTTCCAAATGCACTGCCGTTATGGCTTTATGTCAACTTCGGTAAGATGAAAAAGGTCAATTGACTTAAATATGTTAAACTAATGCTTTAAAGCAACTCAATATCGACTGCTAAATGTGCATACACAAAAAAATCGACTTTATACCTGAATATAAGATTGTCGAATTCTTCCAAATGCACCGCCGTTATGGCTATACGTCAATTTCATCAAGATGAAGAAGGTTAATTAACTTAAATATCTGATGTTAATGATTTGAAGCAACTCAATGTCGACTGCTAAGTGTGTATATACAAGAAATCGACTTTATACCTGAATATAAGATTGTCGGATTCTTCCAAATGCACTGCCGTTATGGCTTTATATCAAATTCTGTAAGAAGAAGAAGGTTAATAATCTTAAATGTGTTAAACTAATGATTTGAAGCAACTCAATATCCACTGCTAAGTGTGTATATACAAGAGAATCGACTTTCTACCTGAATATAAGATTGTCGGATTCTTCCAAATGCACTGCCGTTATGGCTTTACATATGTTTATTTCAGCAAGATGAGGAAGGTTAACTAACTTAAATATTTGATGTTAATGATTTGAAGCAACTCAATATCGACTGCTAAGTGTGTATATACAAGAAATCGACTTTATACCTGAATATAAGATTGTCGGATTCTTCCAAATGCACTGCCGTTATGGCTTTATATCAAATTCTGTAAGAAGAAGAAGGTTAATAATCTTAAATGTGTTAAACTAATGATTTGAAGCAACTCAATATCCACTGCTAAGTGTGTATATACAAGAGAATCGACTTTCTACCTGTATACAAGATTGTCGGATTCTTCCAAATGCACTGCCGTTATGGCTTTATGTCAACTTCGGTAAGATGAAAAAGGTTAATTGACTTAAATATGTTAAACTAATGCTTTACAGCAACTCAATATCGACTGCTAAATGTGCATACACAAAAAAATCGATTTTATACCTGAACATAAGATTGTCAAATTCTTCGAAAAGGACCGCCGTTATGGCTTTACGTCAACTTCATCAAGATGAAGAAGGTTAATTAACTTAAATATCTGATGTTAATGATTTGAAGCAACTCAATGTCGACTGCTAAGTGTGTATATACAAGAAATCGACTTTATACCTGAATATAAGATTGTCGGATTCTTCCAAATGCACTGCCGTTATGGCTTTATATCAAATTCTGTAAGAAGAAGAAGGTTAATAATCTTAAATGTGTTAAACTAATGATTTGAAGCAACTCAATATCCACTGCTAAGTGTGTATATACAAGAGAATCGACTTTCTACCTGAATATAAGATTGTCGGATTCTTCCAAATGCACTGCCGTTATGGCTTTATGTCAACTTCGGTAAGATAAAAAAGGTCAATTGACTTAAATATGTTAAACTAATGCTTTAAAGCAACTCAATATCGACTGCTAAATGTGCATACACAAAAAAATCGACTTTATACCTGAATATAAGATTGTCGAATTCTTCCAAATGCACCGCCGTTATGGCTATACGTCAACTTCATCAAGATGAAGAAGGTTAATTAACTTAAATATTTGATGCTAATGATTTGAAGATACTCAATATCGGCTGCTAAGTGTGTATATATCTATAAGAGAATCGACTTTCTACCTGAATATAAGATTGCCGGATTCTTCCAAATGCACTGCCGTTATGGCTTTATATCAAATTCTGTAAGAAGAAGAAGGTTAATAATCTTAAATGTGTTAAACTAATGATTTGAAGCAACTCAATATCCACTGCTAAGTGTGTATATCCCTCCGATGTTCATATGGGTCTGGCCAGACCCATTCGATCTTTAAATGTATGTAGATCTTTTATTTTTAATATCTGAGGCTTCTTAGTCCATGACTTCCTAAAATGTAGTGTGCTAAACACAATGAAGTAGCAGAATTAAGATTTTTGCTATATTTGTTGTAAAAATAATAATTTTAAACTAATTTCGTTTATTAAGCTCACATGGGTCTGTGCAGACCCCTATAAGCTTCTCATGTAAATTGGTTAACCGTTAGGTGTAAACAACTAAACTGTTAGCGGAGGCAGCGGCAGAGATAATTTTTTAGTTGACTTTTGACAATTGAAGTGAACACGTGTTTTTTAATTAGTGGGAAGTGTTTTTTTTTAAATAAAATGGAACAAGTAAATATGGATGAAGTTGATGTGTTGACGCGTTTGCTCCGTAAGCTAAACGCAGCAAATGTGAGTCCGGAAGAAAATCAGCGACTTCAGGCACAAATTGAAGAAATTATGGGACAGGAGTCCGATCCATATGAAACAAGTGGCGACGTAGAAGATGATGAATATTTTCCAGATGAAGATGACTTCGGTGAAGCATCAGATATAGAACAGGAAATCGAGTTAGAGGCTGTTCTGGATAAAAACCTTGATGATATTGAGGATTTGTATAGAGAAGCTATCGCCCTTGAGGCTTCAACTACAATGGAATCATGCAGCACATCTATTACCCAGGGCCTTATATACAGGTCGAAAGATGGTAGAATGTGGAATTCAAATCCTCCACCACCTGGAAGGCCTCGTTGTCACAATGTTACAACTTTTACTCGTAAAGGGCCACTACGAGGAGCGTCACCGAGTCATAAAGCTCTTTTCAAGCTATTGCTATCTCCTGAAATCGTAAGTATCATTGTGCGGGAAACCAACAGAAAAGCCGTTGAAGCGTTTCGTCTATGGAATGAAAAGCATCCCAGTAATAAACAGCGTTCTTGGGTAATGACTGACGAAGACGAAATGTATGCTTTTTTTGGGATGCTACTTATTGCTGGTGTATTCCACTCGAATTCTCAGCCAGCGAAAGAATTGTGGGCCAGCTACAATATGCCAATTTATAAGGCCACTATGTCATTGAATCGGTTCAAGAGCTTAACTACTTTCATCCGTTTCGATAACAGTGGTACTCGTGCTGAGAGGTTGAAGCAAAGCAAAACTGCTGCCCTGAACGATGTATGGCTCATGCTGATGGCCAATTTAGAGAAAGCATACACTCCGGATTGTCATGTAACCGTCGATGAACAGTTATTTCCATATCGTGGGCGCACTCGATTCACCCAATATATTCCGAGTAAGCCGGCAAAATATGGCATGAAAGTGTGGTGGATTTGTGACTCTGTTTCAAACTACCCTTTCAAAGGTATAATTTATACTGGAAAACCACCAGGTGGCCAGCGAGAAACGAATCAAGGTGAACGGGTCGTCATGAAATTGATGCAAAATTATATGGACAGCGGTTGGACTGTTTATGCTGACAATTTTTTTTCAACATACAACTTGGCAGAAATGTTGATGAATCGTAGAGTGGCTTTTGTCGGTACCGTAAGAAAAAATAAGACCTTCATTCCGCATGAATTGCTTAACCCGAAGCGTGATGTTAAAAGCACTTTATTTTTTTATCACAATAATAATATCGGTCTGTGCTCGTATATGGCAAAGCCGAAAAAGCCAGTAATTATGTTATCCACTGCCCATTACCGTCAAAGCATCGATCCATTGAAAGGATTCAAGCCAGATCAAATTTTGGACTACAATAAATTTAAAGCGGGGGTAGATACAATGGATCAAATGTTGACTGGCTATTCGTGCAAACGCTCGACAAACCGTTGACCACTGGCAATGTTTTATAATATGCTGGATATTGCCGGTTTGGCCTCATTCATCATCTATGACGAGCTGAATCCGGCAAAGCGGAGTGATAAGAGGCGCTCATTTATCATTGAATTGGCACGGCAGCTAGTTATTCCACATATGACGAAACGGGCGACTAACCCATTAGTATGGAGGTTTGCTCATATAAGACAAGCAATGAATCTTTTCAATATCAAGGTGAGTATGAATTATATACACACCTACATATATCTCCGCGTATAAAGATATGTGTATGCATGTATTCATATTTACTAATTTAAAATAAATTATTTCGCTACTTTTAGGTACCGGAATCTTGTCCATCGACATCAGATGCAACACAGCAACAATCATATGCTCAAGTTGCTTCAAAACGGTCATCGTGCTACCATTGTGCTGCTTCTTCTTCGAAAAAGCGACGTAAAACTCGTTATAACTGCAGCAAATGTAATCGTCCCATATGTCTTAATGAACATTCCATGCAACTATATAGTTGTAAACCCAATTTCCCTTCATAATTAATACTAATCCGTTCAAATAAATAAATAAAATTATTTTTAAAACCGTATTTCTTACATTATTTTTATGGGTCTGGGCAGACCCTTATGATGCACTTACCGCATCATAAGGCACCGAACATCGGAGGGATATACAAGAGAATCGACTTTCTACCTGAATATAAGATTGTCGGATTCTTCCAAATGCACTGCCGTTATGGCTTTATGTCAACTTCGGTAAGATAAAAAAGGTCAATTGACTTAAATATGTTAAACTAATGCTTTAAAGCAACTCAATATCGACTGCTAAATGTGTATACACAAGAAAATCTACTTTATACCTGAATATAAGATTGTCGAATTCTTCCAAATGCACCGCCGTTATGGCTATACGTCAACTTCATCAAGATGAAGAAGGTTAATTAACTTAAATATTTGATGCTAATGATTTGAAGCAACTCAATATCGACCGCTTAGTGTGTATATACAAGAAAATCGACTTTCTACCTGAATATAAGATTGTCGGATTCTTCCAAAAGCACCGCCGTTATGGCTTTACGTCAACTTCATCAAGATGAAGAAGGTTAATTAACTTAAATATTTGATGCTAATGATTTGAAGATACTCAATATCGGCTGCTAAGTGTGTATATACAAGAGAATCGACTTTCTACCTGAATATAAGATTGCCGGATTCTTCCAAATGCACTGCCGTTATGGCTTTATGTCAACTTCGGTAAGATGAAAAAGGTCAATTGACTTAAATATGTTAAACTAATGATTTAAAGCAACTCAATATCGACTGCTAAATGTGTATACACAAGAAAATCTACTTTATACCTGAATATAAGATTGTCGAGTTCTTCCAAATGCACCGCCGTTATGGCTATACGTCAACTTCATCAAGATGAAGAAGGTTAATTAACTTAAATATTTGATGCTAATGATTTGAAGCAACTCAATATCGACTGCTAAGTGTGTATATACAAGAGAATCGACTTTCTACCTTAATATAAGATTGTCGGATTCTTCCAAATACACTGCCGTTATGGCTTTATATCAAATTCTGTAAGAAGAAGAAGGTTAATTATCTTAAATGTGTTAAACTAATGATTTGAAGCAACTCAATATCCACTGCTAAGTGTGTATATACAAGAGAATCGACTTTCTACCTGAATATAAGATTGTCGGATTCTTCCAAATGCACTGCCGTTATGGCTTTATGTCAACTTCGGTAAGATGAGAAAGGTCAATTGACTTAAATATGTTAATCTAATGATTTAAAGCAACTCAATATCGACCGCTAAACGTGTATATACAAGAAAATCGACTTTATACCTGAATATAAGGTTGTCGAATTCTTCCAAAAGCACTGCCGTTATGGCTTTATGTCAACTTCGGTAAGATGAATAAAGCTAGTCAACTTAATTATTTGATGTAAATGATTTAAAGCAACTCAATATCGACTGCTAAGTGTGTATATACAAGAAAATCGACTTTCTACCTGAAAATAAGATTGTCGGATTCTTCCAAATGCACTGCCGTTATGGCTTTATGTCAACTTCGGTAAGGTGAAGAAGGTCAATTGACTTAAATATGTTAATCCAATGATTTAAAGCAACTCAATATCGACTGCTAAATGTGTATACACAAGAAAATCGACTTTATACCTGAATATAAGATTGTTGAATTCTTCCAAATTCACTGCCGTTATGGCTTTATGTCAACTTCGGTAAGATGAAGAAGGTCAATTGACTTAGATATGATAAACTAATGATTTAAAGAAACTCAGTATCGACTGCTTAATGTGTATATACCATAAAATCGACTTTATACCTGAATAGAAGATTGTCGAATTCTTCCAAGTGCACTGCCGTTATGGCTTTATATCAAATTCTGTAAGAAGAAGAAGGTTAATTTTCTTAAATGTGTTAAACTAATGATTTAAAGCAACCCAATATCGACTGCTAAGTGTGTATATACAAGAAAATAGACTTTACGCTTGCACATAAGATTGTCGAATTCTTCCAAAAGCACTGCCGTTATGGCTTTATGTCAACTTCGGTAAGATGAAAAAGGTTAATTAACTTAAATATGTTAAATTAATGATTTAAAGCAACTCATTATCGACTCTAAATGTGTATATACAAGAAAATCGACTTTATACCTGAATATAAGATTGTCGGATTCTTCCAAATGCACTGCCGTTATGGCTTTACGTCAACTTCATCAAGATGAAGAAGGTTAATTAACTTAAATATTTGATGCTAATGATTTGAAGATACTCAATATCGGCTGCTAAGTGTGTATATACAAGAGAATCGACTTTCTACCTGAATATAAGATTGTCGGATTGTTCCAAATGCACTGCCGTTATGGCTTTATGTCAACTTCGGTAAGATGAAAAAGGTCAATTGACTTAAATATGTGAAGCGAATGATTTAAAGCAACTCAATATCGACTACTAAATGTGTATATACAAGAAAATCGACTTTATACCTGAATATAAGATTGTCGGATTCTGCCAAATGCACTGCCGTTATGGCTTTATATCAAATTCTGTAAGAAGAAGAAGGTTAATAATCTTAAATGTGTTAAACTAATGATTTAAAGCAACTCAGTATCGACTGCTAAGTGTGTATATACAAGAAAATCGACTTTATACCTGAATAGAAGATTGCCGAATTCTTCCAAGTGCACTGCCGTTATGGCTTTATATCAAATTCTGTAAGAAGAAGAAGGTTAATAATCTTAAATGTGTTAAACTAATGATTTGAAGCAACTCAATATCCACTGCTAAGTGTGTATATACAAGAGAATCGACTTTCTACCTGAATATAAGATTGTCGGATTCTTCCAAATGCACTGCCGTTATGGCTTTATATCAAATTCTGTAAGAAGAAGAAGGTTAATAATCTTAAATGTGTTAAACTAATGATTTGAAGCAACCCAATATCCACTGCTAAGTGTGTATATACAAGAGAATCGACTTTCTACCTGAATATAAGATTGTCGGATTCTTCCAAAAGCACCGCCGTTATGGCTTTACGTCAACTTCATCAAGATGAAGAAGGTTAATTAACTTAAATATTTGCTGCTAATGATTTGAAGATACTCAATATCGGCTGCTTAGTGTGTATATACAAGAGAATCGACTTTCTACCTGAATATAAGATTGCCGGATTCTTCCAAATGCACTGCCGTTATGGCTTTATGTCAACTTCGGTAAGATGAAAAAGGTCAATTGACTTAAATATGTTAAACTAATGATTTAAAGCAACTCAATATCGACTGCTAAATGTGTACACACAAGAAAATCTATTTTACACCTGAATATAAGATTGTCGAATTCTTCCAAATACACCGCCGTTATGGCTGTACGTCAACTTCATCAAGATGAAGAAGGTTAATTAACTTAAATATTTGATGCTAATGATTTGAAGCAACTCAATATCGACTGCTAAGTGTGTATATACAAGAGAATCGACTTTCTACCTTAATATAAGATTGTCGGATTCTTCCAAATGCACTGCCGTTATGGCTTTATATCAAATTCTGTAAGAAGAAGAACTTAATTATCTTAAATGTGTTAAACTAATGATTTGAAGCAACTCAATATCCACTGCTAAGTGTGTATATACAAGAGAATCGACTTTCTACCTGAATATAAGATTGTCGGATTCTTCCAAATGCACTGCCGTTATGGCTTTATGTCAACTTCGGTAAGATGAGAAAGGTCAATTGACTTAAATATGTTAATCTAATGATTTAAAGCAACTCAATATCGACTGCTAAATGTGCATACACAAAAAAATCGACTTTATACCTGAATAAAAGATTGTCGAATTCTTCCAAATGCACTGCCGTTATGGCTATACGTCAACTTCATCAAGATGAAGAAGGTTAATTAACTTAAATATTTGATGCTAATGATTTGAAGCAACTCAATATCGACCGCTAAACGTGTATATACAAGAAAATCGACTTTATACCTGAATATAAGATTGTCGAATTCTTCCAAAAGCACTGCCGTTATGGCTTTATGTCAACTTCGGTAAGATGAATAAAGCTAGTCAACTTAATTATTTGATGTAAATGATTTAAAGCAACTCAATATCGACTGCTAAGTGTGTATATACAAGAAAATCGACTTTCTACCTGAAAATAAGATTGTCGGATTCTTCCAAATGCACTGCCGTTATGGCTTTATGTCAACTTCGGTAAGGTGAAGAAGGTCAATTGACTTAAATATGTTAATCCAATGATTTAAAGCAACTCAATATCGACTGCTAAATGTGTATATACAAGAAAATCGACTTTATACCTGAATATAAGATTGTCGAATTCTTCCAAATGCACTGCCGTTATGGCTTTACGTCAACTTCATCAAGATGAAGAAGGTTAATTAACTTAAATATTTGATGCTAATGATTTGAAGATACTCAATATCGGCTGCTAAGTGTGTATATATCTATAAGAGAATCGACTTTCTACCTGAATATAAGATTGTCGGATTCTTCCAAATGCACTGCCGTTATGGCTTTATGTCAACTTCGGTAAGATGAAAAAGGTCAATTGACTTAAATATGTGAAGCGAATGATTTAAAGCAACTCAATATCGACTACTAAATGTGTATATACAAGAAAATCGACTTTATACCTGAATGTAAGATTGTCGGATTCTTCCAAATGCACTGCCGTTATGGCTTTATATCAAATTCTGTAAGAAGAAGAAGGTTAATTATCTTAAATGTGTTAAACTAATGATTTGAAGCAACTAAATATCGACTGCTAAGTGTGTATATACAAGAGAATCGACTTTCTACCTGAATATAAGATTGTCGGATTCTTCCAAAAGCACTGCCGTTACGGCTTTACGTCAACTTCGGTAAGATGAAAAAGGTTAATTAACTTAAATGTGTGAAGCGAATGATTTAAAGCAACTCAATATCGACTGCTAAATGTGTATACACAAGAAAATCTACTTTATACCTGAATATAAGATTGTCGAATTCTTCCAAATGCACTGCCGTTATGGCTTTATATCAAATTCTGTAAAAAGAAGAAGGTTAATTATCTTAAATGTGTTAAACTAATGATTTGAAGCAACTAAATATCGACTGCTAAGTGTGTATATACAAGAGAATCGACTTTCTACCTGAATATAAGATTGTCGGATTCTTCCAAATGCACTGCCGTTATGGCTTTATGTCAACTTCGGTAAGATGAAAAAGGTCAATTGACTTAAATATATTAAACTAATGATTTAAAGCAACTCAATATCGACTGCTAAATGTGTATACACAAGAAAATCTACTTTATACCTGAATATAAGATTGTCGAGTTCTTCCAAATGCACCGCCGTTATGGCTATACGTCAACTTCATCAAGATGAAGAAGGTTAATTAACTTAAATATTTGATGCTAATGATTTGAAGCAACTCAATATCGACTGCTAAGTGTGTATATACAAGAAAATCGACTTTCTACCTGAATATAAGATTGTCGAATTCTTCCAAAAGCACTGCCGTTATGGCTTTATGTCAACCTCGGTAAGATGAAAAAGGTTAATTAACTTAAATGTGTGAAGCGAGTGATTTAAAGCAACTCAATATCGACTACTAAATGTGTATATACAAGAGAATCGACTTTCTACATGAATATAAGATTGTCGGATTCTTTCAAAAGCACTGCCGTTATGGCTTTATGTCAACTTCGGTAAGATGAAAAAGGTTAATTAACTTAAATGTGTGAAGCGAATGATTTAAAGCAACTCAATATCGACTACTAAATGTGTATATACAAGAAAATCGACTTTATACCTGAATGTAAGATTGTCGGATTCTTCCAAATGCACTGCCGTTATGGCTTTATATCAAATTCTGTAAGAAGAAGAAGGTTAATTATCTTAAATGTGTTAAACTAATGATTTGAAGCAACTCAATATCGACTGCTAAGTGTGTATATACAAGAAAATGGACTTTCTACCTGAATATAAGATTGTCGGATTCTTCCAAAAGCACCGCCGTTATGGCTTTACGTCAACTTCATCAAGATGAAGAAGGTTAATTAACTTAAATATTTGATGCTAATGATTTGAAGATACTCAATATCGGCTGCTAAGTGTGTATATACAAGAGAATCGACTTTCTACCTGAATATAAGATTGCCGGATTCTTCCAAATGCACTGCCGTTATGGCTTTATGTCAACTTCGGTAAGATGAAAAAGGTCAATTGACTCAAATATGTTAAACTAATGATTTAAAGCAACTCAATATCGACTGCTAAATGTGTATACACAAGAAAATCTACTTTATACCTGAATATAAGATTGTCGAATTCTTCCAAATGCACCGACGTTATGGCTATACGTCAACTTTATCAAGATGAAGAAGGTTAATTAACTTAAATATTTGATGCTAATGATTTGAAGCAACTCAATATCGACTGCTAAACGTGTATATACAAGAAAATCGACTTTATACCTGAATACAAGATTGTCGAATTTTTCCAAATGCACCGCCGTTATGGTTATACGTCAACTTAATCAAGATGAAGAAGGTTAAATAGTTTACATATCTGATGTTAATGATTTGAAGCAACTCAATATCGACTGCTAAGGGTGTATATACAAGAAAATCGACTTTCTACCTGAATATAAGATTGTCGGATTCTTCCAAATGCACCGCCGTTATGGCTATACGTCAACTTCATCAAGATGAAGAAGGTTAATTAACTTAAATATTTGATGCTAATGATTTGAAGATACTCAATATCGGCTGCTAAGTGTGTATATACAAGAGAATCGACTTTCTACCTGAATATAAGATTGCCGGATTCTTCCAAATGCACTGCCGTTATGGCTTTATGTCGTTCTTCTGTAAGATGAAGAAGGTTAATTAACTTAAATATGTTAAATTAGTGATTTAAAGCAACTCATTATCGACTGCTAAATGTGTATATACAAGAAAATCGACTTCAAACCTGAATATAAGATTGTCGAATTCTTCCAAATGCACTGCCGTTAAGGCTTTATGTCAACTTCGGTAAGATGAAGGAAGCTTATTAACTTAAATATTTGATGTTAATGATTTGAAGCATTTCAATGCCGACTGCTAAATGTGTTTATACCAGAAAATCGACTTTATACCTGAATATACGATTGTCGGATTCTTCCAAATGCACTGCTTTTATGGCTTTATGTCAACTTCGGTAAGATGAAGAAGGTTAGTTAACTTAAATATTTGATGCTAATGATTTGAAGCAACTCAATATCGACTGCTAAGTGTGTATATACAAGAAAATGGACTTTCTACCTGAATATAAGATTGTCGGATTCTTCCAAAAGCACCGCCGTTATGGCTTTACGTCAACTTCATCAAGATGAAGAAGGTTAATTAACTTAAATATTTGATGCTAATGATATGAAGATACTCAATATCGGCTGCTAAGTGTGTATATACAAGAGAATCGACTTTTTACCTGAATATAAGATTGCCGGATTCTTCCAAATGTACTGCCGTTATGGCTTTATGTCAACTTCGGTAAGATGAATAAAGAGTTAACTTAATTATTTGATGTAAATGATTTAAAGCAACCGCCGTTATGGCTTTACGTCAACTTCATCAAGATGAAGAAGGTTAATTAACTTGAATATCTGATGTTAATGATTTGAAGCAACTCAATGTCGACTGCTAAGTGTGTATACACAAGAAAATCGATTTTATACCTGAATATAAGATTGGCGAATTCTTCCAAATGCACCGCCGTTATGGCTTTATGTCTACTTCGGTAATATGAATAAAGCTAGTTAACTTAATTATTTGATGAAAATGATTTAAAGCAACTCAATATCGACTGCTAAGTGTGTATATACAAAAAAATCGACTTTCTACCTGAAAATAAGATTGTCGGATTCTTCCAAATGCACTGCCGTTATGGCTTTATGTCAACTTCGGTAAGGTGAAGAAGGTCAATTGACTTAAATATGTTAATCTAATGATTTAAAGCAACTCAATATCGACTGCTAAATGTAATATGAAGAAGGTCAAATGACTTAAATATGTTAAACAAATGATTTAAAGCAACTCAATATCGACTGCTAAATGTGTATATACAAGAACATCGACTTTATACCTGAATATAAGATGGTCGAATTCTTCCAAAAGCACTGCCGTTATGGCTTTATGTCAACTTCGGTAAGATGAAGAAGGCTAATTACTTTAATTATGTTAAATTAATGATTTAAAGAAACCCAATATCGACTGCTAAATGTGTATATACCAGAAAATCGACTTTATACCTGAATATAAGATTGTCGAATTCTTTCAACTGCACCGCCGTTATGGCTTTACGTCAACTTCATCAAGATGAAGAAGGTTAATTAACTTAAATATTTGATGCTTATGATTTGAAGCAACTCAATATCGACTGCTAAACGTGTATATACAAGAAAATCGACTTTCTACCTGAACATAAGATTGTCGGATTCTTCCAAATGCACTGCCGTTATGGCTTTATGTCAACTTCGGTAAGATGAATAAAGCTAGTTAACTTAATTATTTGATGAAAATGATTTAAAGCAACTCAATATCGACTGCTAAGTGTGTATATACAAAAAAATCGACTTTCTACCTGAAAATAAGATTGTCGGATTCTTCCAAATGCACTGCCGTTATGGCTTTATGTCAACTTCGGTAAGGTGAAGAAGGTCAATTGACTTAAATATGTTAATCCAATGATTTAAAGCAACTCAATATCGACTGCTAAATGTGTATACACAAGAAAATCGACTTTATACCTGAATATAAGATTGTTGAATTCTTCCAAATTCACTGCCGTTATGGCTTTATGTCAACTTCGGTAAGATGAAGAAGGTCAATTGACTTAGATATGATAAACTAATGATTTAAAGAAACTCAATATCGACTGCTTTATGTGTATATACCAGAAAATCGACTTTATACTTGAATAGAAGATTGTCGAATTCTTCCAAATGCACTGCCGTTATGGCTTTATGTCAACTTCGGTAAGATGAAAAAGGTTAATTAACTTAAATGTGTGAAGCGAGTGATTTAAAGCAACTCAATATCGACTGTGTATATACAAGAAAATCGACTTTATACCTGAATAGAAGATTGTCAAATTCTTCCAAAAGCACCGCCGTTATGGCTTTACGTCAACTTCATCAAGATGAAGAAGGTTAATTAACTTTAATATCTGATGTTAATGATTTGAAGCAACTCAATGTCGACTGCTTAGTGTGTATATACAAGAAAATCGACTTTATACCTGAATATAAGATTGTCGGATTCTTCCAAATGCACTGCCGTTATGGCTTTATGTCAACTTCGGTAAGATGCAGAAGGTCAATTGACTTAAATAATTTAAACTAATGATTTATCGCAACTCAATGTCGACTGCTAAGTGTGTATATACCAGAAAATCGACTTTATACCTGAATTTAAGATTATCCATTTCTTCCAAAAGCACTGCCGTTAAGGCTTTATGTCAACTTCGGTAAGATGAAGGAAGCTAATTAACTTAAATATTTGATGTTAATGATTTGAAGCATTTCAATGCCGACTGCTTAATGTGTTTATACCAGAAAATCGACTTTATACCTGAATATACGATTGTCGGATTCCTCCAAATGCACTGCCTTTATGGCTTTATGTCAACTTCGGTAAGATGAAGAAGGTTAGTTAACTTAAATGTTTGAACCTAATGATTTAAGGCAACTCAATATCGACTGCTAAATGTGTATATACAAGAGAATCGACTCTCTACCTGAATATAAGATTGTCGGATTCTTCCAAATGCACTGCCGTTATGGCTTTATGTCAACTTCGGTAAGGTGAAGAAGGTCAATTGACTTAAATATGTTAATCTAATGATTTAAAGCAACTCAATATCGACTGCTAAATGTAATATGAAGAAGGTCAATTGACTTAAATATGTTAAACAAATGATTTAAAGCAACTCAATATCGACTGCTAAATGTGTATATACAAGAACATCGACTTTATACCTGAATATAAGATGGTCGAATTCTTCCAAAAGCACTGCCGTTATGGCTTTATGTCAACTTCGGTAAGATGAAGAAGGCTAATTACTTTAATTATGTTAAATTAATGATTTAAAGAAACCCAATATCGACTGCTAAATGTGTATATACCAGAAAATCGACTTTATACCTGAATATAAGATTGTCGAATTCTTTCAACTGCACCGCCGTTATGGCTTTACGTCAACTTCATCAAGATGAAGAAGGTTAATTAACTTGAATATCTGATGTTAATGATTTGAAGCAACTCAATGTCGACTGCTAAGTGTGTATACACAAGAAAATCGATTTTATACCTGAATATAAGATTGTCGAATTCTTCCAAAAGCACTGCCGTTATGGCTTAATGTCAACTTCGGTAAGATGAATAAAGCTAGTTAACTTAATTATTTGATGAAAATGATTTAAAGCAACTCAATATCGACTGCTTAGTGTGTATATACAAAAAAATCGACTTTCTACCTGAAAATAAGATTGTCGGATTCTTCCAAATGCACTGCCGTTATGGCTTTATGTCAACTTCGGTAAGGTGAAGAAGGTCAATTGACTCAAATATGTTAATCTAATGATTTAAAGCAACTCAATATCGACTGCTAAATGTGTATACACAAGAAAATCGACTTTATACCTGAATATAAGATTGTCGGATTCTTCCAAATTCACTGCCGTTATGGCTTCATGTCAACTTCGGTAAGATGAAGAAGGTCAATTGACTTAGATATGATAAACTAATGATTTAAAGAAACTCAATATCGACTGCTTTATGTGTATATACCAGAAAATCGACTTTATACTTGAATAGAAGATTGTCGAATTCTTCCAAATGCACTGCCGTTATGGCTTTATGTCAACTTCGGTACGATGAAAAAGGTTAATTAACTTAAATGTGTGAAGCGAATGATTTAAAGCAACTCAATATCGACTGTGTATATACAAGAAAATCGACTTTATACCTGAATAGAAGATTGTCAAATTCTTCCAAAAGCACCGCCGTTATGGCTTTACGTCAACTTCATCAAGATGAAGAAGGTTAATTAACTTTAATATCTGATGTTAATGATTTGAAGCAACTCAATGTCGACTGCTTAGTGTGTATATACAAGAAAATTGACTTTATACCTGAATATAAGATTGTCGGATTCTTCCAAATGCACTGCCGTTATGGCTTTATGTCAACTTCGGTAAGATGCAGAAGGTCAATTGACTTAAATAATTTAAACTAATGATTTATCGCAACTCAATGTCGACTGCTAAGTGTGTATATACCAGAAAATCGACTTTATACCTGAATTTAAGATTATCCATTTCTTCCAAAAGCACTGCCGTTAAGGCTTTATGTCAACTTCGGTAAGATGAAGGAAGCTAATTAACTTAAATATTTGATGTTAATGATTTGAAGCATTTCAATGCCGACTGCTTAATGTGTTTATACCAGAAAATCGACTTTATACCTGAATATACGATTGTCGGATTCCTCCAAATGCACTGCCTTTATGGCTTTATGTCAACTTCGGTAAGATGAAGAAGGTTAGTTAACTTAAATGTTTGAACCTAATGATTTAAGGCAACTCAATATCGACTGCTAAATGTGTATATACAAGAGAATCGACTCTCTACCTGAATATAAGATTGTCGGATTCTTCCAAATGCACTGCCGTTATGGCTTTATGTCAACTTCGGTAAGATGCAGAAGGTCAATTGACTTAAATATGTTAATCTAATGATTTAAAGCAACTCAATATCGACTGCTAAATGTGTATACGCAAGAAAATCGACTTTATGCCTGAACATAAGATTGTTGAATTCTTCCAAATTCACTGCCGTTATGGCTTTATGTCAACTTCGGTAAGATGAAGAAGGTTAATTAACTTAAATATGTTAAACTAATGATTTGAAGCAACTCAATATCGACTGCTAAGTGTGTATATACAAGAAGATCGACTTTATACCTGAATATAAGATTGTCGGATTCTTCCAAATGCACTGCCGTTATGGCTTTATGTCAACTTCTGTAAGAAGAAGAAGGTTAATAATCTTAAATGTGTTAAACTAATGATTTGAAGCAACTCAATATCCACTGCTAAGTGTGTATATACAAGAGAATCGACTTTCTACCTGAATATAAGATTGTCGGATTCTTCCAAAAGCACCGCCGTTATGGCTTTACGTCAACTTCATCAAGATGAAGAAGGTTAATTAACTTAAATATTTGCTGCTAATGATTTGAAGATACTCAATATCGGCTGCTTAGTGTGTATATACAAGAGAATCGACTTTCTACCTGAATATAAGATTGCCGGATTCTTCCAAATGCACTGCCGTTATGGCTTTATGTCAACTTCGGTAAGATGAAAAAGGTCAATTGACTTAAATATATTAAACTAATGATTTAAAGCAACTCAATATCGACTGCTAAATGTGTATACACAAGAAAATCTACTTTATACCTGAATATAAGATTGTCGAGTTCTTCCAAATGCACCGCCGTTATGGCTATACGTCAACTTCATCAAGATGAAGAAGGTT
>NW_024395319.1:0-10957 GCF_016617805.1 Bactrocera tryoni | reverse complement strand
TTGCAAATGCACTGCCGTTATGGCTTTTTGTCAAATTCAGCAAGATGAAGAAAGCTAATTAACTTAAATATTTGATGTTAATAATTTGCAACAACTCAATTCCGACTGCTAAAAGTGTATATACAAGAAAATCGACTTTATACCTGATCATAAGATTGTCGAATTCTTCCAAATGCACTGCCGTTATGGCTTTATGTCAAATTGAGCAAGATGGAGAAGGTTAATTTACTTAAATGTTTGATGTTAATGATTTGAAGCAACTCAATGCCGTCTGCTAAATGTGTATAAACAAGAAAATCGACTTTATACCTGAATATAAGATTGTCGAATTCTTTCAAATGCACTGCCGTTATGGCTTTATGTCAACTTCGATAAGATGAAGAAGGCTAATTAACTTAAATATTTGATGTTAATGATTTGCAACAACTCAATTCCGACTGCTAAAAGTGTATATACAAGAAAATCGACTTTATACCTGATCATAAGATTGTCGAATTCTTCCAAATGCACTGCCGTTATGGCTTTATGTCAACTTCAGCAAGATGAAGAAGGTTAATTAACTTAAATGTTTGATGCTAATGATTCGAAGCAGCTCAATATCGACTGCTAAATGTGTATATATAAGAAAATCGACTTTATACCTGAATATAAGATTGTCGAATTCTTCCAAATGCACTGCCGTTATGGCTTTATGTCAATCTCAGCAAGATGGAGAAGGTTAATTAACTTAAATATTTGATGTTAATGATTTGAAGCAACTCAATACCGTCTGCTAAATGTGTATATACAAGAAAATCGACTTTATACCTGATCACAAGATTGTCGAATTCTTCCAAATGCACTGCCGTTATGGCTTTATGTCAAATTCAGCAAGATGGAGAAGGTTAATTTACTTAAATGTTTGATGTAAATGATTTGAAACAACTCAATACCGACTGCTTAATGTGTAAATACAAGAAAATCGACTTTATACCTGATCGCAAGATAGTCGAATTCTTCTCAATGCACTGCCGTTACGGCTTTATGTCAAATTCAGCAAGATGGAAAAGTTAAATAACTTAAATATTTGATGTTATTGATTTGAAGCAACTCAATACCGACTGCTTAAAGTGTATATACAAGAAAATCGACTTTATTCCTGAACAAAAAATTGTCGAATTCTTCCAATTACACTGCCGTTATAGCTCCATCTCAGCTTCAGCAAGATGGAGAATAATAATTAACTTAAATATTTGATGTAAATGACATGAAGCTACTCAATACCGACTGCTAAATGTGTATATACAAGAAAATCGACTTTATACCTGAACGTAAGATTGTCGAATTCCTCCAAATGCACTGCCGTTATGGCTTTATGTCAAATTCAGCAAGATGGAGAAGGTTAATTAACTTAAATAGTTGATGTTAATGATTTGAAGCAACTCAATGAATATGAATATACAAGAAAATCGACTTTATACCTGATCACAAGATTGTCGAATTCTTCCCAATGCACTGCCGTTATGGCTTTATGTCAAATTCAGCAAGATGGAGAAGGTTAATTAACTTAAATATTTGATGTTAATGATTTGAAGCAACTCATTACCGTCTGCTAAAAGCGTATATGTAAGAAAATCGACTTTATACCTGAACATAAGATTGTCGAATTCTTCCAAATGCACTGCCATTATGGCTTTATGGCAAATTAAGCAAGATGGAGAAGGTTAATTAACTTAAATATTTGATGTTAATGATTTGAAGCAACTCATTACCGTCTGCTAAAAGCGTATATGTAAAAAAATCGACTTTATACCTGAACATAAGATTGTCGAATTCTTCCAAATGCACTGCCGTTATGGCTTTATGTCAAATTCAGCAAGATGGAGAAGGTTAATTAACTTAAATATTTGATGTTAATGATTTGAAGCAACTCAATGCCGACTGCTAAAATTGTATATGCAAGAAAATTGACTTTATACCTGAACATAAGATTGTCGAATTCTTCCAAATGCACTGCCGTTTTGGCTTTATGTCAACATCGATAAGATGAAGAAGGCTAACTAACTTAAATATTTGATGTTAATGATTTGAAGCAACTCAATATCGTCTGCTTAATGCGCATATACAAGAAAAACGACTTTATACCTGAACATAAGATTGTCGAATTCTTCCAAATGCACTGCCGTTATGGCTTTATGTCAACTACGATAAAATGATAAAGGATAATTTACTTAAATATTTGATGCCAATGATTTGAAACAACTCAATACCGACTGCTAAATGTGTATATACAAGAAAATCGACTTTATACCTGAACATTAGATTGTCGAATTCTTCCCAATGCACTGCCGTTATGGCTTTATGTCAAATTCAGCAAGATGGAGAAGGTTAATTAACTTAAATATTTGATGTTAATGATTTGAAGCAACCCATTACGGTATGCTAAAAGCGTATATGTAAGAAAATCGACTTTATACCTGAACATAAGATTGTCGAATTCTTCCAAATGCACTGCCGTTATGGCTTTATGTCAAATTCAGCAAGATGGAGAAGGTAAATTAACTTAAATATTTGATGCTAATGATTTGAAGCAACTCAATACCGACTGCTAAAAGTGTATATGCAAGAAACACGACTTTATACCTGATCACAAGATTGTCGAATTCTTGCAAATGCACTGCCGTTATGGCTTTATGTCAAATTCAGCAAGATGAAAAAGGCTAATGAACTTAAATATTTGATGTTAATGATTTGAAACAGCTCAATACCGACTGCTAAAAGTGTATATACGAGAAAATCGACTTTATACCTGATCACCAGATTGTCGAATTCTTCCAAATGCATTGCCGTTATGGCTTTATGTGAACTTCGATAAGATGAAGAAATTAACTTAAATATTTGATGTTATTGATTTGAAGCAACTCATTACGGTCTGCTAAAAGTGTATATGCAAGAAAATCGACTTTATACCTGAACATATAATTTTCGAATTCTTCCAAATGCACTGCCGTTATGGCTTTATGTCCAATTCAGCACGATGGAGAATGTTAATTAACTTAAATATTTGATGTTAATGATTTGAAGCAACTCAATTCCGACTGCTAAAAGTGTATATACAAGAAAATCGACTTTATACCTGATCACAAGATTGTCGAATTCTTGCAAATGCACTGCCGTTATGGCTTTTTGTCAAATTCAGCAAGATGAAGAAGGCTAATTAACTTAAATATTTGATGCTAATGATTTGCAACAACTCAATTCCGACTGCTAAAAGTGTATATACAAGAAAATCGACTTTATACCTGATCATAAGATTGTCGAATTCTTCCAAATGCACTGCCGTTATGGCTTTATGTCAAAATCAGCAAGATGGAGAAAGTTAATTTACTTAAATGTTTGATGTTAATGATTTGAAGCAACTCAATGCCGTCTGCTAAATGTGTATAAACAAGAAAATCGACTTTATACCTGAATATAAGATTGTCGAATTCTTTCAAATGCACTGCCGTTATGGCTTTATGTCAACTTCGATACGATGAAGAAGGTAAATTAATTTAAATATTTGATGCTAATGTTTTGAAGCAACTCAGTGCCGTCTGCTAAATGTGTATAAACAAGAAAATCGACTTTATACCTGAATATAAGATTGTCGAATTCTTTCAAATGCACTGCCGTTATGGCTTTATGTCAACTTCGATAAGATAAAGAAGGCTAATTAACTTAAATATTTGATGTTAATGATTTGAAGCAACTCAATACCGACTGCTAAATGTGTAAATACAAGAAAATCGACTTTATACCTGATCACAAGATTGTCGAATTCTTGCAAATGCACTGCCGTTATGGCTGTTTGTCAAATTCAGCAAGATGAAGAAAGCTAATTAACTTAAATATTTGATGTTAATGATTTGAAGCAACTCAATTCCGACTGCTAAAAGTGTATATACAAGAAAATCGACTTTATACCTGATCATAAGATTGTCGAATTCTTCCAAATGCACTGCCGTTATGGCTTTATGTCAAATTGAGCAAGATGGAGAAGGTTAATTTACTTAAATGTTTGATGTTAATGATTTGAAGCAACTCAATGCCGTCTGCTAAATGTGTATAAACAAGAAAATCGACTTTATACCTGAATATAAGATTGTCGAATTCTTTCAAATGCACTGCCGTTATGGCTTTATGTCAACTTCGATAAGATGAAGAAGGCTAATTAACTTAAATATTTAATGTTAATGATTTGCAACAACTCAATTCCGACTGCTAAAAGTGTATATACAAGAAAATCGACTTTATACCTGAACATAAGATTGTCGAATTCTTCCAAATGCACTGCCGTTATGGCTTTATGTCAAATTCAGCAAGATGGAGAAGGTAAATTAACTTAAATATTTGATGCTAATGATTCGAAGCAACTCAATGCCGTCTGCTAAATGTGTATAAACAAGAAAATCGATTTTATACCTGAATATAAGATTGTCGAATTCTTTCAAATGCACTGCCGTTATGGCTTTATGTCAACTTCGATAAGATGAAGAAGACTAATTAACTTAAATATTTGATGTTAATGATTTAAAACAACTCAATACCGTCTGCTAAATGTGTAAATACAAGAAAATCGACTTTATACCTGATCACAAGATTGTCGAATTCTTCCAAATGCACTGCCGTTATGGCTTTATGTCAAATTCAGCAAGATGGAGAAGGTTAATTTACTTAAATGTTTGATGTAAATGATTTGAAACAACTCAATACCGACTGCTTAATGTGTAAATACAAGAAAATCGACTTTATACCTGATCGCAAGATAGTCGAATTCTTCTCAATGCACTGCCGTTATGGCTTTATGTCAAATTCAGCAAGATGGAAAAGTTAAATAACTTAAATATTTGATGTTATTGATTTGAAGCAACTCAATACCGACTGCTTAAAGTGTATATACAAGAAAATCGACTTTATTCCTGAACAAAAAATTGTCGAATTCTTCCAATTACACTGCCGTTATAGCTCCATCTCAGCGTCAGCAAGATGGAGAATATTAATTAACTTAAATATTTGATGTAAATGACATGAAGCTACTCAATACCGACTGCTGAAAAAGTATATACAAGAAAATCGACTTTATACCTGAACGTAAGATTGTCGAATTCCTCCAAATGCACTGCCGTTATGGCTTTATGTCAAATTCAGCAAGATGGAGAAGGTTAATTAACTTAAATAGTTGATGTTAATGATTTGAAGCAACTCAATGAATATGAATATACAAGAAAATCGACTTTATACCTGATCACAAGATTGTCGAATTCTTCCCAATGCACTGCCGTTATGGCTTTATGTCAAATTCAGCAAGATGGAGAAGGTTAATTAACTTAAATATTAGATGTTAATGATTTGAAGAAAATCAATACCGTCTGCTAAATGTGTATATACAAGAAAATCGACTTTATACCTTAATATAAGATTGTCGAATTCTTCCAAATGCATTGCTGTTATGGCTTTATGTCAAATTCAGTAAGATAAAGAAGGTTAATTAATTTAAATATGTTAAACTAATGATTTAAAACAACTCAATATCGACTGTTAAATGTGTATATACAAGAAAATCGGCTTTATACCTGAATATAAGTTTGTCGAATTATTCCAAATGCACTGCCGTTATGGCTTTATGTCAAATTCAGCAAGATGAAAAAGGCTAATTAACTTAATTATTTGATGTTAATGATTTGAAACAACTCAATACCGACTGCTAAAAGTGTATATACAAGAAAATCGACTTTATACCTGAATATAAGATTGTCGAATTCTTCCACATGCACTGCCGTTATGGCTTTATGTCAACATCGATAAGATGAAGAAGGCTAATTAACTTAAATATTTGATGTTAATGATTTGAAGCAGCTCAATGTCGACTGCTTAATGCGCATATACAAGAAAATCAACTTTATACCTGAATATAAGATTGTCGAATTCTTCCAAATGCACTGCCGTTATGGCTTTATGTCAAACTCAGTAAGATGAATAAAGTTAATTAATTTAAATATGTTAAACTAATGGTTTAAAACAACTCAATATCGACTGTTAAATGTGTATATACAAGAAAATCGACTTTATACCTTAATATAAGATTGTCGAATTCTTCAAAACGCATTGCTGTTATGGCTTTATGTCAAATTCAGTAGGACGAAGAAGGTTAATTAATCTAAATATGTTAAACTAATGATTTAAAACAACTCAATATCGACTGTTATATGTGTATATACAAGAAAATCGACTTTATACCTGAACATAAGATTGTCGAAATCTTCAAAATGCACTGCCGTTATGGCTTTATGTGAACTTCGATAAGATGAAGAAGGCTAACTAACTTAACTACTTGATGTTAATGATTTGAAGCAAGTCAATACCGTCTGCTTAATGTGTATAAACAAGAAAATCGACTTTATACCTGAACATAAGATTGTCGAATTCTTCCAAATGCACCGCAGTTATGCCTTATGTCAACTTCGGTAAAATGAAAGAGCTAATTAACATAAATACTTGATGTTAATGATTTGAAGCAACTCAATACCGACTGCTAAATATGTATATACAAGAAAATCGACTTTATACCTGAATATAAGATTGTCGAATTCTTCCAAATGCACTGCCGTTATGGCTTAATGTCAACTTTGATAAGATGAAGAATGCTAATTAACTTAAATATTTGATGTTAATGATTTGAAGCAACTCAATACCGACTGCTAAAAGTGTATATACAAGAAAATCGTCTTTATACCTGATTGTCGAATTCTTCCAAATGCACTGCCGTTATGACTTTATGTCAACATCGATAAGATGAAGAAGGCTAACTAACTTAACTATTTGACGTTAATGGTTTGAAGCAACTCAATATCGTCTGCTTAATGCGCATATACAAGAAAATTGACTTTATACCTGAATATAAGATTGTCGAATACTTCCCAATGCACTGCCGTTATGGCTTTATGTCAAATTCAGCAAGATGGAGAAGGTTAATTAACTTAAATATTTTATGTTAATGATTTGGAGCAACTCAATACCGACTGCTACAAGTGTATATACAAGAAAATCGACTTTATACCTGATCACAAGATTGTCGAATTCTTGCAAATGCACTGCCGTTATGGCTTTATGTCAAATTCAGCAAGATTAAGAAGGCTAATTAATTTAAATATTTGATGTTAATGATTTGAAGCAACTCATTACCGTCTGCTAAAAGTGTATATGCAAGAAAATCGACTTTATACCTAAACATATAATTGTCGAATTCTTCCAAATGCAGTGCCGGGTTAGCTCCATGTCAACTTCAGCAAGATGGAAAATGTTAATTAATTTAAATATTTATGTTAATGATTTGAATCAACTCAATACCGTCTGCTAAATGTGTATAAACAAGAAAATCGACTTTATACCTGAACATAAGATTGTCGAATTCTTCCAAAGGCACCGCAGTTATAGCTTTATGTCAACTTTGGTAAAATGAAAGAGCTAATTAACTTAAATATTTGATGTTAATGATTTGAAGCAACTCAATATCGTCGGCTTAATGCGCATATACAAGAAAATCGACTTTATACCTGAACATGAGATTGTCGAATTCTTCCAAATACACTGCCGTTATGGTTTTATGTCAATATCGATAAGATGAAGAAGGCTAATTAACTTAAACATTTGATGCCAATGATTTGAAACAACTCAATACCGACTGCTAAAAGTGTATATACAAGAAAATCGACTTTATACCTGATCACAAGATTGTCGAATTCTTCCAAATGCACTGCCGTTATGGCTTTATGTCAACTTCGGTAATATGAAGAAGGTTAATTCACTCATATGTTTGATGTTAATGATTTGAAACAACTCAATACCGACTGCAAAATTTGTAAATACTAGAAAATCGACTTTATACCTGAACATAAGATTGCCGAATTCTTCCAAATGCATTGCTTCAAGATGAAGAAGGTTAATTAACTTAAATATTTGATGTTAATGATTTAAAGCAACTCAATACGGACTGCTAAAAGTGTATATACAAGAAAATCGACTTTATACCTGAACATAAGATTGTCGAATTCTTCCAAATGCACTGCCGTTATGGCTTTATGTCAACATCGATAAGATGAAGAAGGCTAACTAACTTAACTATTTGATGTTAATTATTTGAAGCAACTCAATACCGACTGCTAAATGTGAATATACAAGAAAATCGGCCTTATACCTGATCACAAGATTGTCGAATTCTTCCAAATGCACTGCCGTTATGGCTTTATGTCAAATTCAGCAAGATGGAGAAGGTTAATTAACTTAAATGTTTGATGTTAATGATTTGAAACAACTCAATACCGACTGCTTAATGTGTATATACAAGAAAATCGGGTTGAATCCTGAACATAAGATTGTCGAATTCTTCCAAATGCACTGCCGTTATGGCTTTATGTCAACATCGATAAGATGAAGAAGGCTAACTAACTTAACTATTTGATGTTAATTATTTGAAGCAACTCAATACCGACTGCTAAATGTGAATATACAAGAAAATCGGCCTTATACCTGATCACAAGATTGTCGAATTCTTCCAAATGCACTGCCGTTATGGCTTTATGTCAAATTCAGCAAGATGGAGAAGGTTAATTTACTTAAATATTTGATGTTAATGATTTGAAGCAACTCAATGCCGACTGCTAAAATTGTATATACAAGAAAATTGACTTTATACCTGAACATAAGATTGTCGAATTTTTCCAAATGCACTGCCGTTATGGCTTTATATCAACATCGATAAGATGAAGAAGGCTAACTAACTTAAATATTTGATGTTAATGATTTGAAGCAACTCATTACCGTCTGCTAAAAGCGTATATGTAAAAAAATCGACTTTATACCTGAACATAAGATTGTCGAATTCTTCCAAATACACTGCCATTATGGCTTTATGGCAAATTAAGCAAGATGGAGAAGGTTAATTAATTTAAATATGTTAAACTAATGATTTAAACAACTCAATATCGACTGTTAAATGTGTATATACAAGAAAATCGACGTTATACCTGATCACAAGATTGTCGAATTCTTCCCAATGCACTGCCGTTATGGCTTTATGTCAACTACGATAAAATGATAAAGGCTAATTAACTTAAATATTAGATTTTAATGATTTGAAGAAACTCAATACCGACTGCTAAATGTGTATATACAAGAAAATCGACCTTATACCTGAACATTAGATTGTCGAATTCTTCCCAATGCACTGCCGTTATGGCTTTATGTCAAATTCAGCAAGATGGAGAAGGTTAATTAACTTAAATATTTGATGTTAATGATTTGAAGCAACTCATTACCGTCTGCTAAAAGCGTATATGTAAGAAAATCGACTTTATACCTGAACATAAGATTGTCGAATTCTTCCAAATGCACTGCCGTTATGGCTTTATGTCAAATTCAGCAAGATGGAGAAGGTTAATTATTTTAAATGTTTGTTGTTAATGATTTGAAACAACTCAATACCGACTGCTTAAAGTGTATAAACAAGAAAATCGACTTTATACCTGAACATAAGATTGTCGAATTCTTCCAAATGCACCGCAGTTATGGCTTTATGTCAACTTCGGTAAAATGAAAGAGCTAATTAACATAAATACTTGATGTTAATGATTTGAAGCAACTCAATACCGACTGCTAAATGTGTATATACAAGAAAATCGACTTTATACCTTTATATAAGATTGTCGAATTCTTCCAAATGCATTGCTGTTATGGCTTTATGTCAAATTCGGTAAGATGAAGAAGGTTAATTAATTTAAATATGTTAAACTAATGTGTATATACAAGAAAATCTACTTTATACCTGATCACAAGATTGTCGAATTCTTTCAAATGCACTGCCGTTATGGCTTTAAGTCAACTTCGATAAGATGGAGAAGGCTAATTAACTTAAATATTTGATGTTAATGATTTAAAACAACTCAATACCGACTGCTAAATGTGTAAATACAAGAAAATCGACTTTATACCTGATCACTAGATTGTCGAATTCTTCCAAATGCACTGCCGTTATGGCTTTATGTCAAATTCAGCAAGATGGAGAAGGTTAATTTACTTAAATGTTTGATGTTAATGATTTGAAACAACTCAATACCGACTGCTTAATGTGTAAAAACAAGAAAATCGACTTTATACCTGATCGCAAGATAGTCGAATTCTTCTCAATGCACTGCCTTTATGGCTTTATGTCAAATTCAGCAAGATGAAAAAGGTTAATTAACTTAAATATTTGATGTTATTGATTTGAAGCGACTCAATACCGACTGCTTAAAGTGTATATACAAGAAAATCGACTTTATTCCTGAACATAAAATTGTCGAATTCTTCCAATTACACTGCCGTTATAGCTCCATCTCAGCTTCAGCAAGATGGAGAATATTAATTAACTTAAATATTTGATGTAAATGACATGAAGCTACTCAATACCGACTGCTAAATGTGTATATACAAGAAAATCGACTTTATACCTGAACATAAGATTGTCGAATTCTTCCAAATGCACTGCCGTTATGGCTTTATGTAAATTCAGCAAGATGGAGAAGGTTAATTAACTTAAATATTTGATGTAAATGACATGAAGCTACTCAATACCAACTGCTAAATGTGTATATACAAGAAAATCGACTTTATACCTGAACGTAAGATTGTCGAATTCTTCCAAATGCACTGCCGTTATGGCTTTATGTCAAATTCAGCAAGATGGAGAAGGTTAATTAACTTAAATAGTTGATGTTAATGATTTGAAGCAACTCAATGAATATGAATATACAAGAAAATCGACTTTATACCTGATCACAAGATTGTCGAATTCTTCCCAATGCACTGCCGTTATGGCTTTATGTCAAATTCAGCAAGATGGAGAAGGTTAATTAACTTAAATATTAGATGTTAATGATTTGAAGAAACTCAATATCGACTG